>NC_092137.1:63219278-63251778 GCF_043159975.1 Macaca nemestrina | reverse complement strand
TTGTTGTTGTTGCTGTTGTTTTGAGACAGACTTTTGCTCTTGTTGCCCAGGCTGGAGTGCAATGGTGCGATCTTGGCTCACTGCAACCTCCGCCACCCAGATTCAAGAGATTCTCCTGCCTCAGCTTCCCAAGTAGCTGGGGTTACAGGCACCCACCACCACACCTGGCTAATTTTTTGTATTTTTAGTAGAGATGGGGTTTCACCATGTTAGCCAGGCTGGTCTCGAACTCTAGACCTCAGGTGATCCACCTGTCTCGGTCTCCCAAAGCGCTGGGATTACAGGCGTGAGCGACCACGCCCGGCCTGAAATATAGTTTAAAAGAAAAAAACCCACACACTCCCATACACAGTATGGCTGCTCAGTATTCAAACTATCACTGATTTAGGATTACTGAACAATTTCAGAAGGAACCAAACATATAAATCCCATAGCTGTTCTATCTGTGTCGTTGGTGCCCTTTCCCAGCTCCTGCAATTCTCATCCCTGGCACCTCCCCATCTTGTTATACGAGACTTTTACATTCTTTTCCTACTTTCTTGCTAAGGCCTTCTGCCAATATGCCAGGAGAAATGTCCAGCAATCTGGGCTGCCATCCAGGCCCCACCCATCCTGTCTCCCCCAAGAATGTAAGTAGCTTCAACGTCACAGGGGTGGTGCTTAAAATCCAATATTGCCCAAGCTCTGGAAGCCTAGGACTCAGGTCTAAAATAACTATTAGTATTATTTAGTTACATTTGGAATTAACAGTTTTTTGTGGGTTTGTCTGGCTTGTAGACACTTACAACAGTGTTTCTTTTGGAAAATGTATTCTGAATTCTACCTAAACCTCACAACTCATTTAAAATTGAGTACAATATTACCATATGATTCAGAAATTCCAACCCTAGGTATATACCCAAAGAAATGAAAACAGAGATGCAGACAGATACTTGTACACAAATGTTCATAGTAGCTAAAAGTGGACACAACCCAAATATCCATCAACAGATGAATGAATAAACAAATGTGGTATAAACATACAATATAATATTATTCAACCATAAAAAAGAATGAAGTACTGGTACATGCTACAACATGGATGAACCTTGAAGATATGTTAAGTGAAAGAAGCCAAACACAAAAGGACAAATATCGTTTGATTCCACTTACAGAAAATAACTACAATAAAGAAAATTCATAGAAAAAGTAGATTTA
This sequence comes from Macaca nemestrina, assembly GCF_043159975.1. Classification (NCBI taxonomy): domain Eukaryota; kingdom Metazoa; phylum Chordata; class Mammalia; order Primates; family Cercopithecidae; genus Macaca; species Macaca nemestrina. The sequence continues at coordinate 63,250,581 of NC_092137.1, read as the reverse complement.
AGATTCCCAGGGGATTGGGGGAGAAGAAAATAGAAGGTTATTGCTTAGTGAGAATAGAATTCGTGTTTAGGGTGATGAAAAACTTCTGGAAATACACAATGGTGATGACTATACAACACTGCGAATGTACCAAATGCTACAGAATTGTGCACTTTCAAATGGTTAATTTTATATTATGTGAATTTCAAATCAGCAAAAAACCTGAATATAGTCAATTATCTACAAGTATATAAAGACTGAAATAGCAGATTAAAGTATATTTGTTCTGTAAAGAAGATGTAGTGAGGAAAGAGGACTGAGTCAAGAGCTAGAAAACCTGAAAACCTGGGTTCAAGCCCTAACTCCACCATTCCTAATGAGATCATCTTAAGTGAGTCATTTCCCCTATCTGAGCCTTAGTCTCATCATATAAAAAACACGGGCACTATCTGCTCTCCTTAATTCTAGGCTGAGAATCAGAAAGTACACTGAAATGTCTAACATCCCCAAAAAAGGCATTATAATAAATAAGAAGTTGGAATGAACTGGAACCCAAAAAGGAAAAGGATGAATGTATGCTTTCACTTTCTAACATCTTATCTCTTACTTCAGATACTAGGTTTTAGGCAACTCTTAAAACATTATTTGTGTTGGAGGAGGTTTAAAACAGTCTAGGATGATTCTTGGAGCTTATGAAGTTGGGAGAACAACTCAGTTTTGGTCTAAATCTGCAGAAGCAGATCCAGTTAGGATCAGATTCTGTCATGTGAAGTAAGAAATAAAATAAGCTCCAAAGGATTCTAGATTTAACCTGTATTCTGTGACTGTCTTTCAGATTATAAAGCATCTATGGTTGGAATGGGGCCATTTCAAAGCTTCACTAGTGATATGTTGGGTAGGAAGGAGAAATTGAGTCTATTTTGGTTAGAACCCTCAATAAATCAGGCTCCAAGTGCTAAAGGGGGAGAGGAAACAGGATTTATAGCTTTTTCACTAGTGGCACAAGTCTTCTTGTATAGTAACATTGAATTTATTCAACACAACCAGGGAAAGCGGTTAAGTTCCATTTGTTTGGAAAATAAAAAAGGAAATGTGTCTCCTTAAAATATTTACAGGAAATAGTTAAAAATATATTACAAATGTTATTCAGTCTAGTAATTATATGTTTAATATAGGTAACATAGCTAATATTTTCAAAATCCCTAAGAAACCCAAGAAAAAATGCAAATATAAAACAATACATTGGTTTATGGATCCATGCTGAATTCATACAAGTATACAGGTGTAAGACTGAACATGCATGTAACTTGTTAGGGGATTGATATACATGGGCTACATATTCTGGTGTAGCAAGAAGGATCGTGTATGATAGGGTTCTGGTAGCCTGAATTCTAATCTAAGGTCTACCATGTGGTGATCTGTTTGACCTTGAATGTTTCCTACGCCTCTGTCCCCTCACCTATATAATGAAAAGATTAAGTAATAGATTTTTTAAAAAGTATTTTTGGTTTTAAATTTTAAGCAGTAGAACCTTTTCTTCAAATAAACTGTTTCAAAAAGCCCACTATTTCAGATAAATAAACTCAGAGCCACTCTATTTGAAGTAAGGTAAGGAATCCAGATGTCTGTCTACTTTCTGCTCCCTTATTGTCCTGGCAAGCCCCTGAGGTGCCTCTGAAGAAGATTTAGGACTCCATAGAACACAGTATGAAATCCACTGTCCCAGATAAAGCCTAAGGTTCCTTCCTGTTCTAATATGTTCTGATTTCACTAATCTATGCATTTTCAAATGTCCCATATAAATGCTTATTTTTGGAGAAGTTCTTTTATTTTAAATACATTTTTGGAAAATAGAGAAGAAAAAGTTCAGGAAAGCTTTCCAATCCTAAATCATGCTAATCTACTTTATTTCAACACTGTCATACAATTAAAGCAATTAATTAGATTGCAGGAATGAATTTTCCACTTGTATTTTTTGACTTTTTTTCTTAATATAACTTATAATTTGGTATGAATGATTTATTTCACATTTTAATATCTTTGTAGGGGTAGCATTTTACACACACACACACACAGTTCCTTTCCAGTTGCTTATTGTGCTCTCAGATCTATTCAATCACCATTGGCAATCAGCATTAAAAAGCCAATCTGCCCTCTGGTTAGGAGCTAACTTGGTGCTCTAACCCATCTTTACAAACCTTGCTATATACCTTAATCCTTTCAAATGCAACTGTGACACAAAGTATCACAGACTTCTAAAAACCTGTTCTCTTAAAAAAAATTGTGGAGCATCAGTAACCAGATAGTATTCTCAAATTTCAGTGATCTAGTCCATGGAGCCGTCCCCTATGCACAGTGCTCTGTTTCATGCAGTACATGGCTTTAGCTGGCCAAATCTTTTTTTCCCCCAATGAATCAGTAGAACAGTAAAGATCTTACTTTTTTTTTTAAGCAGTGGCATATCAATGAGGCACAGATGTGTATTCCAACTCTGCATGGATGAGCACACTGTTCAATAGTGCTGGCTCACACGGTATCAGGGCGAGTTATCACTTCCCATGAAGGCACTCTTATCACCAGGGCCCAGAGAGGTGGCTGCAAATCGCAGCCTTTTTATTTTCAAGGCAGTTTTGCTGAACATTCAGGCTTCAAAGATTCACACTTCCAAAACTCTATAAGAGTTTGTGAACGCTCAATTTGCCAAAACTGTTTACAGTGTAATTGGGCACCGTACCTGTGTCCATGAGATAGCGAAGGCGCTTCTCCACCAGCGCGGCACGGGTGTCAATTTGCTTTTGCTCATTCTCTAGTGCTGCCAATTCTCCTACAACATACTGACTGGTGTCTTTGAACCCTTTCTGTTAACAAGAACAAACAGGAAGGAAAAAAAATCACTTGTAAGTTGCATTTTTCCTTTCTATAAACACTTAGTAAAGCACTTACCTAGAGAACCAAATACACCCTTAGTATCACCCTTAGTACCAAAAGCAACTCTCTGTGATTCAGAAAATTTTCATATGTATTACATATACCAAACTTTTGTAAATAGAGAACTCTTTAGCTGTTTACTATTATGTTTATAATTTCACAGCCAGATTTGCCAGATTTTAAAAGTTAATGCTAAGTTAAAAAAAAAATTATCCTTAGAGTTAAGTCAGAGTTATTTAAGCATGGACAAAGAAGATAATTTTCCCCTTTGTGATTATCAAAACACACACCAATGACACTTTTAACTCAAAAGTGTAATATACAAAAATGGAGTTTTACTAAGGAATTGACCTTGAAAGCATCCATCCTGAGACAGTCAGACAAATGTGTTCTATGGAAATACAAAAGAGATACATTTTTTTCACAATGATTACATTATTTAAAAATACTTTAAAAATGATCCTAAGGGAAGTTCACAATATCTCCAATTTTCCCTCCAGCTGGCTCCTGTACTTTAATATGCCATTCTGTTGATGTATTACTAATTATTACAGTTGTAAATAGTAACCTGACAGGTGGTTTCAAGCCTTGCTACACAGGATCTAAGAAAACTCATATTGATTTTGTTAATCTTCCATTTAGCCAAGTTTGGATTTTAATTTGAAAATTTATTTTTTGAACCATCCATGTTTAAAAAATATATTTTTTATGTATGTGTGCCAGTATACCTTTAATTTTAACAATCATATTACAAATTTAAATCATCAAAGTCAGGGTTATTTATGGTATAGTCATAAAAACTGATTAATTATGGCTCCCTTTGGATTACCTGTTTACCTTTTGACATTTCTGGGGCTAAGAGATCTAATTAGCTAAGAAATACTGAAGAACTGATTAAATGATTATTCTTACCACCACCAATACTATCATAAGTACTTATAACATTATTTATTCAGAGAAATAAGTGTGAACAAACTTCTTCTGTCAAATTCCTTCAGTGCCTAGCATATGGATCTCTTAGAAGCTATAGGGAATTATATTTCACTACTCCTTAAACAGGAAATAAAATCAAGAATTATGTTAATTATGAACATATTTTAGAATTCTCATGATTAATGAATATGTCTAACTATATGTATAACTTACATACCTTTTGAACTGGTAAGTAATTTGTACTCATATGTGACCTCAATCTATACCAACTTATTATTAAATTGATTATGGCAGTTGACAAACGTAAAGTTAAAATATTTTAAGAAATCATAAAACTAAATTTCTCAGGATAGTTTGATTTTAAAAGTCACTGTATTTTTAAAAAATTTATACAAAATCAATATTCTTCCATCTCAATGCAAAATATAACAGAAAAAAATACAATAATAGAATAAATGCTAATGGTAACTTTAAAATCTGGGATAATCTGGTGAATGCTTTTTGAACCTATCTACCAGACAGTAGAACATTTTCAAAAGGGAAATTTTCTTTTCTCATTCCCATAGAGACAGACAAAACAAATACAGTAGTTTGCAAAGACAATACAAAAAACAAATATATAAGGAAGTAGAAGTGATAAGCAACACACAAACTTCATTGCTCTTACTGATTGGTTCAGTTAAAAATAGAAAGAAATTTCATAATCAGGTATCTTTAGTGTGAGTACATAGTATACTTAAGTATTCTGTAACTTAAAAGTTATACCAAATACTTCATCAGGATTATCAGTGAGCTGTTCTTTTCTAGCTCATACCTCTCCAGGTCTTCTAAAGTAAACAACTTAAAATGAGAAGATTTTAGAGTCCTAAAATGTAGTTGGTGACTCTGAGTATACTTGTAAGGATTTCAAAATCCAACAAAGAATATTTTAACACTGAAAACAATGAAAATACCTAGAAAAACTGTAGATAATTTAAAAAGTAGTACTATTAAAGAGAGCTATGCTTCCAGACAAAAATTCAAGTTAAAACTTGTTCTTCCTGCTTCTGTCCCGCAGCTGTCCATCAAAAGCAGCTTTCTCCCTGCGGTCTATCAAATATTTCCCTCACAAATCAATTTTACACATGATCAGCCCATACCCCTACTGAGCTGAACCTCCCTGTTAATTAAGTGAAGAAATTACCATATATATTATATTAATGCAAACATCATTCAGCTAGTAATTCACGGCTGATCTGGATAATGGAAAGGTTGAACACCCATTAACCCAAGCCAACAAAATGGGTTGGCTGAGAAATTCTAGCAGGTCTCATGTGACTTTTCCCTCTAACTGCAGCTCTGCGGTATCTGCTATTGTAATAATTAAAATCCTCCCGGTAGATCAATACTGGAATCTCTTTATGGGAAGTGCCCTGATGGAAATGTCTCAAGGAAACTGGGGCTGTGGAACTCTGAAAAATTCATTTTTTTTTATCTGACAATTATCACCACACTGCAGACTAATTCAACAGTGCACCCCTCTCACTCTGCTTTGAATGCACTGGAGATTGACATCTTAAAAAACCTAACATCTCATTTTAACAAATAAAGGCACTATTTCCACATACAGTTTGGAATTATCAGCAATCATGAAACCACACAAAAAATTAATATACATTAAGCACTTCATCTTCTGATGGCTTCCTCTGAGTTTCAGTTATCGCTGCCTTCTCCTCATTTCCTTTCTTTGTATCTTCCTGTATTGATCTCTGCCTTTTCATCTCTTAAAAAAAAAAAAGAGGAAAGACATGTAAAATTATTATAAAGCTTGATATTTGTGTATTGAAATGTGAATTTACATTACCAGATTATTTTTTTATATATATATATATATATAAACTATATATAGATATCTATATATAGTTAAATCATAAGGTGGGAAAACATTTTAAAAAGTGTTCTACCTGGTCTATTCTCAATATATTGGCTGAAAGACTGAAGTTGAGTTTTTCTGACTGTAGAATCTTTGCTGAACACAACAGGACTTCTAAAACGTTCTGTTGTTTTTTGTAATCGTTCAGTCCGGAGATCTTCTGTGCCATTCTAAAAGTAAAACAACACATGGTAAGAGAGTCCTGATCGCATAAACATAAAATTACACATTAGTAAGGCAACTTTTACTGATATAAGAAAACACTAATTTAGAAACTTTTTGCAAGAAAAGGATTTTAAAGTACTTTAAATAGCTCAACTGCAAGTTCTGTTACCTGTAATCACAAACTTTGGGACACATGGTTTAACTCCTGATAACTTTGATACGAACATGTCTTCCACCAGTGATACATACTATTTAAAAGCCATGTTTGCCTCCTGTTTTCCCCACTATTCTGTGTCATCAGTTTTGCACAGCCCCACAGACTTGTATGACAACAAGAACTAGTTTCTAATTTTATGCCCATTGAGATAAACCACTAATGCTGGATGAAGGCTAAAAGGTAGGATTATAATACTACCCTACTGAACTGCATTTCATCAGCTATAACTTTCCAAAGCCAGATTTGTAAGTAAGCCCTTTACAGCTAAGGAAACTACAATTATCTTTTCCGGAGCTTCCCATGTTAATACTGGTAACAAATTCAAATGGTTCTATCAACAAGAAATATCCCAGAAGACTGAACCACTGCAGTGTGTGGAAGCTGCAGATACCGAGGTGCTGTGTACCAAACAAATATTTCATTTTATACCTAATCTTTTATTATTTTTATTAAGTGTTTTGAAAGTAAATAGGGAAAGGCTAAGATGCATGACTAATAGCTAAGCCTGCTGAATGCTGAAACTGGTTATCAAAAGCTACCAAGACTTTGCCCTTCCTCTGCATTGAGACAATCGGTAATGAGGGAGCCCTCCAATGGCCTATTCTCTAGCCTCAAGGAGGCCTGGGATACAGAATCCTCAGGGGAAGGTAACAGTTTATCCTTTTCCACAAACACAGAATGCCTCATTTATAAATGTGTAAACTGCATTTTATTAAAAAAAATTAAAACCCAAATCAACGCTGAAAGCTTCAAGAGAACAGATGGACTTTATATGTTCTTTATAAACACCATTTTCAAAATCTTAACTAAAAGGAATCATACAAAGGCAAGCTGTTTAAAGCATACCTTTTGTTGGAATAACTTTAAAGACTACTATGTAAGAGTGTTTTGGAAAGCAAAACCAATTTTATCTATACAGATAAACCATAAAAATGAAAATAGCACTATTTTATTTTTTTAAAGTTATCTAATGCATTTATCATTAATATCATGCTTGTAATATCCTAGCCATATAGTTATGGTAGGAACAATTTTGGCTTTTATTCTATTTTTTTAAAGAAAAATAGAGTTCTACTGTTATAATAACTATCCAATAGTCTAAAACTCAAGTCTTTACCAAAATAAACAAACACAGCTAAATTTTTTTAGGCCTGGCAACATGCTAAAATATCAGTGCGATTAGCCAGCAAATCCCATCTTAAGAAACCTTTTTATGACTAGGGACTTCTGCCACTTTACAAATGTATTCCTCTAAACCCACTAATTCAGTTAGCCTTTTCAATCTATTGTATTATTCTTAGGCCAGCTTCATTCTGCATTAAATCCACTGCAGAAAGCTAAATTGAACGCAAAAAATCAGACCTGATCCAGGCTTCCTTTTGTTCAAAGATAGAGACCAAAAGTCCTCTAGTGCTGCCACACACTTTCATCACCAATTTATAGAAACTGACAATATAGGGGAAAAGCAATGAAAGTCATTGTTTTGGGACTTCAAAGCATCTCTGTGTCAGGGGAAGGAAATCCTTTCAGTCAGCGGGGCAGTCCCTATAGTCCGCAGGTGGGTGAAAAGTTATACAGGACTGGAAGTGCCCTAAAGCTACAGAAATACTAACCACTGTGAGGAAAGCAGGGAAACATGTGGGTGGGAATAATATAAACAGTCTAATAATATTCTTATAATGTGGCATTTTGACTAAAATGTCACACAAGGTAAGATGCAAAATGGCACAAAACACATGCAAGTTATCTTAAACATTTATATTCAATCACATTACCATTTTCAGGTGTGATGATTCTTATAAATAACATACATATAGTTCATCTAAACAGGCAGAAGGTTGAGGATTATTGAAAAATGTGCTAGAATTCTCTTAACAGTATTCTTCTTAGCAAAATATACATAGATATAGAACTCAAGAATAATTTCCATATTGCCTCTATTTTTACTTGAAATAACAATTTAAAGCAGTAGTTTCCCTGAAAAATAGTATATGAATACTGATTACCATATTGATATTTACTTACTGCCTATTTAATTACTTTTTTTTTTTTTTTTTGAGACGGAGTCTTGCTCTGTCGCCCAAGCTGGAGTGCAGTGGCGCGATCCTGGCTCACTGCAAGCTCCGCCTCCTGGGTTCACGCCATTCTCCTGCCCCAGCCTCCCGAGTAGCTGGGACTACAGGCGCCCGCCACTGCGCCCGGCTCATTTTTTGTATTTTTAGTAGAGACGGGGTTTCACCGTGGTCTCGATAATTACTTTTTTTAATTAATTTTTCTTTTTTTAGACAAGGTCTCGCCCTGTGTCCCTCGCTGGAGTGCAGTGACATGATGACCACTCACTGCAGCCTTGAACTCCTGGGCTCAGGCAATCCTCCCACCTCAGCCTGGGACTACAGTCACGCACCACTATGCCTGGCTAATTGTTTTACTTTCAGTAGCGTGGTCTCAATATGTTGCCCAGGCTAGTCTTGAACTCCTGATTCTCCTGCCTTGGCCTCCCAAAGTGCTGGAATTACAGGCATGAGCCACCACACCTCACCAGTAAAAATTTCTTATACCCTAATCTTAATATTGGTGAAGAATTTGGTAAAAAATTGCTTTTAGAATTAACTGCTGGCAGAAACTAGAAGACACAGATACTAAGCCAAATGTTTTAAACAAGTAAGACTTACTTTAATGTCCTGCTCTGAGCTCTCAGTTACAGCTTTCTGGGCAGCACTGGAGGGTGAATTTGCCACCTGTGGCTGAACTTCTAGGAGCTTCTTCAGTTTCAAGTCCACCAACTTACTGTTTTGTTCTGTTAAATATGCAAATACCATGAATAACTGAGTGAGATGCATTTAGATATGTAGACTGTCAATTTTATGTGAGCTCAGAAAAGTATTACTATATTTTAAAAGAAAGAAGAAAAGGATATTATATTAGACATACGAAAAATCCTTTACATATGTATATTCCCCCACCAAAATCATTCCCCTTAAAGAATACAGTCAACATATCTAAAGAGAGCTTAGTTATACTTTAAATAGTAGCTAATGCTTACCTAAAAACCTGTGCCTGTATGTGATGTATATATTTATATAAACACTATATGTTATACATAATAAAACAAGTTATAACAAACTAGATATTTAAAGGAAGAGATACATTTCATTTTGAATATTATTTTATAGTTTTAATTCTTTTAGTATATTAGATTTATAAATATAATGCCATATTAAAACAAATTCTTAACATTATCTCAGATCGTCATCATGTACATACTATTAGAATCCAGTGTTTATATATGTACCTATATAACCACCATTGAAACAGGGTATATGTTTACAAATACCCTCTACTTAGATAGCAGAAATACAATACAGATTATTACATTTTTGGAATGTATTAATATACATTAATCTTTCATAATACGATAGTTCAAAATGAGTAGAAACACAACTAATTCTTAAATTAATAAAAGGCAACTCCTTAATAAAATGGTTGCAATAGATATGTCCACCATTTACTGGATATTTTTCATAAAGATTAATAACTTTTCTAATTATAAGACTCTTAATAAATGCTATTGTCATTACTTTCATGCAAATTGGTCAGTTTATATTGCAAGGCTTCTCTTTTAAACAATATCTGATGAACTATGGTCAAATCAAGATAAAGATTAAGCAATTTATTATTAAAACATTATGACATATACATATGAAAAAAATTTTGGGGGAAAATAAAGCAAGGATAAAAATCATAATATATTCTATGGGCTTCTAGATTCTAGTTTGCATTCCTATTTCTTATTGCCACAAAATAAACCATAAATCTGAATTGGGAGGCCTGTCTACTTACATGCCAACACTTAACTGGCATGCTTGAGAGCCATAAACAATTTATTAGTTAACTCCAAACAGGAAGGCTGAGATGTGTGTTCTTTTTGGAAAACATTAAGTAGGAAGAGAGTTTTTAAAAAGGACAAGAGTCAAGCCTATTAGGATTAAAATTAACCAATCTTTAAAGTATTCCCTAAAGTTGCTACAGCTGAAACTAGAAAATTCTCCCGTTATTTTACCTAAGAAATGGCTATTTTTTCCTGTGTTACTAACCTACTGTAGAATCAGGACATATGCATCACATATTATTACTGATTTTATACTTCCATAAATTGAATATTAAAAAATTCAATCCAGTACTTATGGATGTCCTCAGCATTAAAAAGATGTGATTGGTTTCTGATAAAGCCTTTAGTGGTTGTTATGGTAGGAAGGTGAGTAAGCAACAACAAAAATGTTTAAAAAAAAAAAAAAATCAAACCTAACCAAGTTCTGTAGTATTTTAAACAGAAAGAAGTAAAATGTAGTTATAATTTTGGGTTAAACATTTAACAGTTTTCCTTAAATATCAGCATTCTTTTGGACTTGCACAATTATAAATATACCAAATTCTATTTAGCAATAGTATAATTTAACACCGGGGCATGAAGGAGCTTCTGCCAAAAGGGCATGAGTTTTCTTGAGTGTTCGTTATAGTCAGGAAAACCCTGGTCACCTGTTTCTTGAAATAATAGTAGTATTTCCAACAGGGAAAGAAATGGAGCCGCTTAGCATTGCAGGGGCATGACAGGGATAGGAAAAAGTATGCTTGCTCTCACTCCCTTTAGCTTTTTACATGAAAAGATAAATGTTAGAGACTTTGCCTCCTTCCTTTAAGTCTAAAGAAATCACCAAAGACTTTTTATTGCTATAAGAATTCAATTCAACAAGCATTTATGGAACCCCTTAGGTATACAAAATTTTGGATTGCTACTTGCTGCTGGCTTATAAAAGGCAGTGCATTTGGAACACTCACCTATTAAAAACCACCAGCAAGTAGCTTTATATTTTAAATAAGAACTTACAAAGGTCCATTGCCAAAGTGATTTATTGATATAAGACATAAGGTTAATTTAACAGCAGTCTATATAGTTTTCAAAGTGTCTTATTGTAATTAGTTAAGTAGATGTAAAATCATTTACTAGAGTAATATTTAAGTATTTAAGGTAAACAGAAAATCTGCAAAATAATATTATCACTAAGACTATAATTCTAAACTAAATCAGAAAATCTGATCCCATGGTTTAGATTTACATGTGGAATATACACCTTATGACATTACACCAAAATATTTAAGCTGAGAAGGGAACCAACTATTGAAAGCCTACAGATTGTCTCACATGACATAAAATACAATAGTGAATCTTAATAATAAGAGAACACAACTACAATTTGCTATTCCAATGTTATTGCTAATTTTAACATCCAACCCAAAACAAAATAACATAAAATTGATGGATGGAAGGTGGATTAACCTAAATGGTTTATGAGGCCATTAAGATGTAATAAAACTACAAAATTATTATTATTGATGAGATAATAAAAATATAACCATAAAGTTTGCCATGCAGCAGGACACAAAACATTTATAATTTGAAATTACCGGGAGTATCAAGGTCATTTTCTAAGTTAGTAAGTTCATCTCCACCTCCTACAACAAAGCCTTCAGGGATCTCCTCGTTAGTATCTATCTCAATATTATCATTTTCATCTGTAGGAACATGTAGCAATAATGTTAGTCTATTATTTATATTTTATATCATTCATCCAAAACATTAAAGAAGAAAAACCAGTATTTTAGTAATAGTTATTCAAATTCAGGCCAGATAAGCAAGTTAAGAAATCAGTTTTAAGTCACTCTTTCACTATTGGATTAACATTTATATTTTACATCCATATGTCAAACATGAATTATCACATCAAAGCAGATGCAAAGGTTTTGACAATTTGCCACACGCTGTCTCTGAATCACTGAGCTCACTGAGCCCCTGTATTTTAAAGTGTAATCTATAAGTAACTCTAACAATGGCACACAAAAATATAAGTTGGTTTGGTGACAAAGTCATCAAATATTTCTAAATTTTACACTTTTATCAGATTATTAGATTTAAATGCATAAATAAGCACACATTCCTTATATATATACATATTTGTCATTTTTATGAAGGCTTAAATACTTTTATGCTATTAATAAAATATTATCATAAAAACATTATGGATAGATTAAGAGTGAGACTAGCATATACAGTGCCTTTATACAATGGAAAGTTCAAAAACAACTAAGACAATAAATTTTGGTAGAGCAAAATCTGGGAAAAATTATCAACCAAAATTAAATATATGGGAATGAGAAAGTCTTACATAATTTTTTATATCCCTAGTAAAATGTTTTGGGTAATAATTAATTAATGGAGTCAATTTTTGACATTAAAGATTTTTAGTAGATATTTTTTCCTCTCCAAATCCTAGTGATAAAATTGTTTCAGTAATTTTGAATTCTATATATTTGAAAAGGCACAGCAGCAATTTTAGTTGCACATTAAAGGTTTAACTTTAATTTCTATCCAACAGACAGGCAATATACCTTTTGGAGAAACAGCTGTGTAGCCCTGTGATTTGAAGAATACCCCTACTGCTTTGCAACCCAATTTTTTTTTTAAGTGGGCAACTTTTATTAGTAGTGAGGTATTCCAAAGATTTTTGTCCAATTGAGAAATTCCAAAATTCTACAGTTTGGTTTAATCCATCAACATTTGGCCCTTTCTGAAACTGTACATCTTTAGGCTTGAGTTTTGGCTTCCTACGTAAATGCTTACTATGAGCATTAATATTAATAACAATAGTTTACATTTATTGAAGACTTCCCATCTACTATGTAAACCATTTGGAAGAAGAAAATAATAAAGAAAAAAGACTGGCCAGGCGCGGTGGCTCACGCCTATAATCCCAGCACTTTCGGAGGCTGAGGCAGGTGGATCACGAGGTCAGAAGTTCGAGACCGGCCTGGCCAACATGGTGAAACTCCATCACTACCAAAAATACAAAAATTAGCCAGGTGTGGTGGTGTGCGCCTGTAGTCCCAGTTACTCGGGAGGCGGAGGCAGGAGAATGGCTTGAAACCAGAAGGTGGAGATTGCAGTGAGCCGAGATCACGCCACTGTACTCCAGCCTGGGTGAAAGAGCAAAACTCCGTCTCAAAAAAAAAAAAAAAAAAAAAAAAAAAAAAAAAAAAAAAAAAAAGAAAAGGAAAAAAGATTGAGAAATGCACCCCCACACAGGGGGGTGGGGGCAGGGAAGCATAGAGATAAAAACATTGGTAAATGCTTTCAAAGAAATAGCTAAAGTATTATACATGGCTTCATTATTTAAGCACAATCACTTGGGACATCTTTTTGAATCAGCTGTGCTCAGCTAATCAACTATTTGACTCATTTCATAGAAGTGGGCATCTTCAATTTCACTATCCTCAAAACCTGCAAATACGCTAACAAATATTTCTTGTGTGTCAAAAAGGTGTTCAGAACACTTCCTCAGCATTATTCTGTGTCAGAGACAGCTTCTATTAATAGCTTTTAGGGATCTAATGCAGTACTTTTTTGCTGCCAATAAGCCTCCACTGATGATTACTGAATACAGTTAATCTAGAGTGAGAGTAGAGAATTCAATACTCATTCCTTTATTCAAGAAACTTCTGTGTACTGTACACACAATATGCAAAACACTGTGCTAGATGTTGAGGAGATACCAAGTTGTATGAGACATTTATTCTGCCTTAAAGGCATATTCAAGGGACTATAATACCATGTATGGTGGGGGTTACTGGATAAAAATAAGGTACAGAGCAAATTCAAAAGATAAAGAGATTATTCTTTGCCAATGACACCAGGAATTCTTTCTTGGAAATGCTAACCTTCAAATTAGGTCTTCAGAAATGTATAGAATTTCAAGAGGTACAATTGAGGCGAAGGCATTACAGGCATGAATGGAGGAATGGGTAGGTTATGTTCAGAGAATGGCGTAAAGTCCTATTTGGCTCAAGCATACTTAAAGAGAAATAATAGAAGGTAAGACTTAAAAGGCAAACTTATAGAGAGTCTTGAAGGACAGAATGGGAAGTTTAACTTTTACTTGGTAGGAATGTAGAGATACTGGTGGTCAACATGATCAGTACTGTGCTTTAGAAGATTAATTTAACAGCAATCTCCATAAGCTGTTTTCAACCGAAGTGCCTTATTGTAATCAGTTGTGAAGTGGGTATAACTTATTAGTAGTAATATAAGTACTGAAGCTTACATCTTTTATCAGAGCAGCTTCATTTATTATTTCTATAATATCACTCTTGCTCACATTCTCATATGCCTTCTTATGTGAAAGCAAAAGTGGTCTAGGGACTGTGCATAAGAGAGCCCTATGCACGTGACACCATCTGTCAAGCAAAATTGCTGACCTAAATGTTGGACTGGAGAACAGAAAGGCTAGAGTCAAGAAATGCAAGTTGGAGACTGTTATAACCCCAACGCAAGCAGTATGGACAGCCTAACCTAGGATGAAAGAATTGGGAGTAGGTATGACATAACTTGGAAATCAATTGGATGTTGGGTTGTGGGAGAAGGGATACTGAGGAGAGTAAGGGTGAGGCCACCATCAAAATAAACTCTCCAGCCTGAGTGAATAGAATGATGGCATTGCCATGAAAAAAAAAATAGGAAAGTCTGGAAATATGGTTGTATATGGGTTCTTTCAGATTCCAGGGATACCCAGGAAATGGTACCTACTTTCTTTACTCACTTATACAGTGCTAGGTTCCTATATGATGTTAAACAGGTGTCATTTACACTACCACTCCCCAGTAATGCTGAGTGGGTTAACTCAATGTTCATATATGTACTGCTAACCTTAGATAAAAGGATTACTATTTGGGATGGCAAGAGTAAAAAGTGATCTACACAGCTCAGGTCTTTGTAAGAATGGGTTTCTACTTTCTTTTCATTCATTGACTTCAGTTTTACAATCAACTTTGAATTCTTTTGAACAGTTAATGTTACATATTTCCTAACACCTGTAAGAAATGCTCTAATGGTATTCTTACAGAGCTTAAGTGCATGTGCATGTGTGTGTTTAAAGACACTACATAATATAAATGCATAAATATAATATATAGATCTTTATGGTTAAACACTGAAAACCCAGTAGGTGAACAAGGCAGAAAGTAAACTAGAGATCCATTATACAACAGAAGCTGGTTTGCAAGTATGCTATGTACTGTGTGTGCAGGAAAAGGTAAAAGGAGATTTGATATGCACTGAATATGAAAATGCATTCCAGTTGACACTGCACAGCAGTATAAGCAAAATAGATATCCCAATAGTGTGGTCAATAAGGCCAGTCTTATACTTTTTATTTATAGATAAATTGAATGAAACCAAGATGTCTGGTGACAGTTAAATAAGAGAGAGAGAATATCTGCATTTTGTAAACAGAAAGTGCAGTTATCATTAAAAGCATACTTAAAAATTCCAAAAAAATTTCTCGCTTATGATTTTTAAAATTCTCAACAAAGGTCCCCATAAAATTCATTATTTTTGAAGTTATTCTACAGAAATCAAACAAAAGATAAGAAACACCATACAGATATTATGTTATTAATAGAAACTGAAAATAAAAATTAT
This sequence comes from Macaca nemestrina, assembly GCF_043159975.1. Classification (NCBI taxonomy): domain Eukaryota; kingdom Metazoa; phylum Chordata; class Mammalia; order Primates; family Cercopithecidae; genus Macaca; species Macaca nemestrina. The sequence continues at coordinate 63,234,918 of NC_092137.1, read as the reverse complement.
TGAAGGCCTAAGATACTATTTCAGTTCAACAAATTTATTTTCCATAACTGAAATAATAAGGATCATGTAGACATTCTCATGGGCAAAATTAAAAAAAATTTCTTCATTCATCCGAAATGCAAAACAAAGTGTACTACTTTGTCTACAGAAAAAAGAGGCAAAGGCCCACCTGGTGCAGTGGCTCATGCCTGTTATCCCAGCATTTTGGGAGGCCAAGGCGGGCGGATCACCTGAGGTCAGGAGTTCAAGACCAGCCTGGCCAACATGGTGAAACTCTGTCTCTACTAAAAATACAAAAATTAGCCGCGCATGGTGGCGGGTGCCTGTAATTCCAGCTACTCGGGAGGCTGAGGCAGGAGAATTGCTAGAACCCTGGAGGCAGAGGTTGCAGTAAGCTGAGATAGCACCATTGCACTCCAGCTTGGGCAACAGACTGAGACTCTGTCTCAAAAAATAAAAAGCGGCAAAAACGTCAGTTTAAAGTTAAGCAAATCTAATCTAACTAAAGCAAAGTGATAAGCTATGGAATAAATAATAAGAAAATATGTATCATATGATATACTTTATAATATATATGTGATATATGACATGATATGTAATATCATCTTAAAACAATGTAGTCACCTTCCTTGCAAATGTGTCCATAGACCATTAACAAAAATTTAATATGCATTTGGCCAAAATAAAACATTAATAAATTCCCAAAGCAGAAATTTAGGTCCTATTCCCTGACCACAATACTACACAACTAAAACCAAAAATACTAAACTTTATCAACATCTGTACCTTGTAAGGAAAGATTCATACAACCCACATTGTTTCTTACACAGAATGAGGATTTTAAAATAAGGCCATCACAGGTCTACAGTTACAAAATGAGGCAAAAATGAAAAAAACATATGTAATACACTACCTGATTTTCTCATAAGTCCCACAAGTATGTCAAACAGAGGGTAAGTGAAAGCTAGGCTATGGCTACTAGGAGAGGTGTGATTCTGTTATTTACACAAGAATCAAGCTATTTCTGCTTGCAACAGGATATAGGTCTCTGATTGCCTGAATATACAGTTATGGGTGACCTAAAATATCTTGTATGTATTTTCTGTGGACATCATGAAGCTGAAGGCACCTCAACTCCAAATTAGTAAGTTTTCTTTGCTCACCAAGGCTGGTTGCTGCTTGAGAACGGAAAAAGTAGGCTTTCACAGGTGAGTTCAGGCAGTGGGTCTGAGTGATGATCATGTTCAATACATTCCCCAGGCTGTGCATCCACCTTATTATGTCAGCTCTTCACTACCCTCTTTTATCACTCTGGACTACTGCTTCGAAAACTTCCTACCCGAGTTCTCCATCTAGGCTGGTCTCAAATTATTTCTCTCTCTTCCTTTCACACTACTCCTTAGCAAAACTTCTCTTTTCAGACCTGATGATTCCTACTAGACCCTAGAAGAGTGGACACTCATTTGTTAATTCTTTCCCTTGACTTACCAACCTCATCAGGGTCATTTTTACTTAGAAATTAGACTCCTCTGAACTCAAGTGATTTTTGAATTTGCTATGCAAGGGTGAGCAAACTACAGGCCAGGGGCAACATCCAGCCTACTGTCTTCTGAAGGTAAATAACAACCAGGCTCATTCATTCATATATTGTTCAAGACTGCAAAGGGCAGTTCAGGCTACAAAAGGCAGAACTGAGTAGCGGGGACAGAGAGCACATGGCTTACAAAACCTGCAGTGTTCTGGCCCTTTCCAGGATGTTTGCCAAATCCTGGCCAAGCACAGTGGCTGGCACTGTGTGATAAATAAATGTATATGAATCATTGAATTTCAAAAGGAATTTTACCTTCCTCCTTGTCCTAAAGATTTCTCCACAACTCTCACTCTCAATAGCTAAGGCTTAGACCTTGAGGCCAGAGGAGACCTAGTTTGTTCCATATCCCTTTATGAAGACAGGCCAAGACCCACCACTGAGGACAGGAAATAGGCCTGTGTCATTTGTCTCAGGTCAACCTTAGTTCTCACAAACAGACTACCATTAGATATGTAGCTGCTTCCAACATCCAAGGTATGCTGTGTCCTATGGGAAAAATAGAGCCTGGTCACTTTGTTCTCCTTCAGGAATAAGAAACCTGACTCCTCAGGAGGTTCTCATAAGTCATTTGTCAAACCCTGCCCCTTCTTCATTTCATCTGGTTTTCCTTGTTCTAGTCTGTATTTCCTTGCCAACTCTATAGATCCAATCCTCACTTGTCCTTTGTTTACTTTGACTGTTGAATGATGGCAAATTCAGATCTTTACTGTCCCTCATTACCAGGTAGCAACCACACTTTGGGTTGTAACACTGACAGTCTCCTTGCCTAGTCTAGTCCTGGCTTAGTCTCAAGTGTAGTCGGATTATAAAGACAGGACTAACTATATAGCTGACACATCCCATATCATTAATAGGATTTTTAATTCTTAGCCTTCCCAGAGTTTACAAGTCATTTAGCATTGTTATCTGCTCACTACTGGGAAAAACAAAAAATAGATACCAAATGCCCCTTCATCCTATTATTACTTGTTCTCCTACATGGTTTTATGATGCCACAGGAAGGTGGCATTAATAGCTTCAGGAAGCCTATCTGGAGCATAAGAACATGGGGTTTTTCTATGATTCAAAGATATAAGGAGGCAAAGATTTATTAAGACTTACTTAGAATGTGTGGAGATTTTTAAGATAAAAGAAACATCTAATTATTAATGATAAATGACAGCAAATTGTCATAGTATTGCACAAATGTAGCTGTGAATAATTACTGATCTTACTATAAAACTGAAACTGTAGTAGAGAATGTAGAAATTGCAATAAAAATCCTGCATGATAGCAATCAAAAAGGGAAGATGAAGAATTCTTTTTTTTTTTTTTTTTTTTTTGAGACAGCATCTCACTCTGTCACCCAGGCTGGAGGACAGTCACATGATCACAGCTCACTGCAGCCTCAACTTCCTGAACTCAAGTGATCCTCCCAATTCAGCCTCCTAAGTGGTGGGACTGCAGGTGTGTGCCACCATGCCTGGTTAATTAAAAAAAAAAAATTTTGTAGTGGGCACGAGTTGGTTGAAGGTAATGATTTAATTTAAAAAAAAAAGTGAAAAAAAATTAAAATAATTTTTTTTGTTGTTTTTTGTAGCATTAGGGTCCCGTGATATTGCCCAGGCTGATCTCGAACTCCTGGGTTCAAGTGATTCTCCCACCTTTGCCTCCCAGAGTGTTGGGATTACAGGCGTGAGGCACTGCACCCGGCAAGGTGGGTTTCACTAAGATATAGACATTCTGAGAAGACCAGAGGGACAGATACATAGCTGTGTGAGGAAGAAGCTTTCAGATGTATGAGATGGAAGGTTAGATGTTATAAGCATTAGAATTTTCTACAGTAAGCTTTTAACATAAGGAATCAATAAGATATAACAGCAGTAAGTTTCTGTTTACTTTGAGGAAACTTATCATTGACCTAAGAATAGCTTATCTTTGTTTCAGCCCTTTTAGGCAGGGGTCCTCAAACCTAGGGCCATGGACCAGTACCAGTCTGTGGCCTATTAAGAACCTGGCCTAACAGGGCGAGTGAGCATTACCTCCTGAGTTCAGCCTCCTGTCAGATCAGCGGCGGCATTAGATTCTCACAGGAACACGAACCATATTGTGAACTGCACATGTGAGGGATCTAGGTTGTATGCTCCTTATGAGAATCTAACTAATGCCTGATGATCTGAGGTGAAACAGTTTCATCCTGAAACCATCCCTCCTTACCCTCCTGGTCCATGGAAAAATTGTCTTCCACAAAACCAGTTCCTGGTGCCAAAAAGGTTGGGGACGGCTGCTTTAAGGTCTTATTCGAGTCTTCACTTGCCTACTCTTCAGGGTGATCTTTGCATTCTAAGATTAACTCAGGGCAAATATCTGCCATGTTTTGGTAGATAAGTAGGTTATATACCTTCGAAATAAAAAGCTCACAGCCTTCTGAATATACTCCTCTTAAAAATGTAAAATGTTCCAAAGATGTCCAAATTGAGCATCTCTGAAGGTAAAATTAAAATTATCTTTAATTATATATACAGCCGCTGTCCCAACATCAAGCTTAGATTAATCTCTGCAGATACTGAAGAAGACCCTCTCAGAGTAAGGAGACTAAGAAGAAACTGAGATGGGACTTACATAAACTTCTAACATCTCAGGCTATAATGCCAGAATATTGTTAAAACTACTTTCTAAATATCTTGTTTTAAATGAAAATCTTTCACGACAAAGCTCATCACTAATCGTGCTATGATTTAGATGTTAGGGACTCAATTACATTTTACATACTCCTAATACAATTAATGAGGAATCATGGGGTATCACAAACCAAGGTATGAGTTTTTTACAAAAGCATATTCTAAGACAGGACTTCTTGAGTATTTTTAAATGAAGCCAAACAGTTGATTTGAAAAACAGCAACAGTTATCTTCTAATTTACTATGCTTCCTTTAGGTGTCTTGCAACATATCAATAGGTTAGAAACTTTGTATTTTTGAAGCAACGTTTTGAAGTAAGAATAAAAAGTCCCAAAAGGTCCACTGTGGATTTCTGGGTTGTCTGTAGAATGATACAAGATTCTTTAACTCACCTCCACATGCCTTTGACCTTTCTTTCAACTTTTCTGCAGCCATTTCACCATAGCTGGGAAGTTCTGACATCTTCACTCCAGATCGAGCTTCTGCTATTAGCTGACGAGCTCTCTCTCTCAGCTGCCGACGTCGCTCTTCATCTTGCTGCTAAGATATATTGAACAGTTGCCAACTCAGTAATTGACAGAAATGCAATTTCATTTTCAATCTGATCATCATGATAGTAACTGGTTTACAGCATGGTGCTTGGCCCACATTATAAATAGGATGCTCTATATCAGTTGGATGTCACACCATTTTTAAAAGACATCCTAGAATCAGATTTTTAAAAACATTTACAAATTATTTTATTAAAATGTCCATTAAAAATACAAACTAAAGAATGTTTGGTAATACATATCACTGAGAAAAATATCAGAAATTATTATTAATAAAACAATCCAGCTTACAGAAAAAAGTCACAATACGGAGGACAGAATTTTAATTCATATTTTTAAAGAATAGAATTTAACTTGTTATTTTTGAAAAAAGGCACAGAGCAGTGGCTAAAAGACATCTTTGATAGCAGAAAATGCTGCTATACTATGCTGATCAAATGCTATATAGGAAATGGCATATTTAGGGGGCTAGAGTAAGAGTAGGGATAGTTTATCAGTATATAATTTGATTTAAAAACTATCAACAAGTTTTTCTTTTTGGTAACTCCCTCTCTTTTTGGTAACTCCCTCTCTCCCCAAATGTATACTGAGAAGAAAAATTAAAATCTAATGTGGTTTCTGATATTTAAAATAACTAGACAAATAAGAGAGTTGTTGACTACTAAAAAAAGGATTATTGGCTGGGCACAGTGGCTCACACCTGTAATCCCAGCACTTTGGGAGGCCAAGGCGGGTGGACCACAAGGTCAAGAGATTGAGACCATCCTGGCCAACATGGTGAAACCCCGTCTCTACTAAAAATGCAAAAGAATTAGCTGGGCATGGTGGCACATGCCTGTAGTCCCAGCGACTCAGGAGGCTGAGGCAGGAGAATCACTTGAACCCAGGAGGTGGAGGTTGCAGTGAGCCGAGATCACGCCACTGCACTCCAGGCCTGGCGACAGAGCAAGACTCTGTCTCAAAAAAAAAAAAAAAAAAGATTATTATGAATCGCAAATAATCAATGTGAAACTGCTTTGTAAATTGAAAAGCATATAAAATAAGGCATTCCTATGATAAAACAAAGACTGAAATAATCTGGCCCCAACATATCTTTCCTGGGTTATCTCCCCTTAACATCTCCGAACCTCCATAAATCCTTACATCTATTCATACAGAATTGTTTGTATCATGTAGCTTCATGTACTTGTGGCTCTGAGTGTGTCATTTCTTTTTCTTGGAATGAGCTTCTCTTACCTTATTTAATTTCTACTCATTCTTCCAGATTCAGTTTAAATCCACCAAACCTCCCCTGACTATCCCCTCTACTTCCCTAAGAAATAAAGTAATCCTTCCTCTATGTTACTTCAGTACTTTATGTGTGTCTGCATGTGTATGTTATTTTTTTAAACAATACTTGTCAATTTACATTATAACTTTGTAGGGATGCCTCCTTCACATTAGAGTTGAACTACATCTGATTTACCTTTGTATCTCTGGTCTTTAGTACATAATTTGTGCTAGGTGCTGTAACCATTTCAAGCATGAAAATGTACTATTTACTATTTATACTCTCAAAAAACTTATATAGGGAAAGAGAAAGTAACAATGTTAAGGCAATATTATCAAAATGACATAAGGGTTCAGAAAAGGGAGAACATTTTTGGCTGAGGGGCAAACAGAATGCATCATGCCATCATGGATTTCAAGCTGGGTCTGAAGAATGAGTAGGATTTGGAATGGGTAGAGATAGAAGTTGGTGGTTAGGTAGGTCAGTGTAGGAGAGACAAGGAGGTAGGAACAGTACAAAAACATAGAGGCAAGAAGGTATATGGGGAAACATAACCTAGTTTTCCTGAACATAGGGCAAAAATAGTTATCGACAAGGCAAGGAAAATACATTTGGGGAGATACTTTAAAGGCCCTGTCCAACAGGGAGAGGAGAGGTGCTTCAATTTTATTCTAAAGACAGCAGGGACCACTGCTGGGCTTTGTTTTTATGCATATGTCTTTTTTTTTTTTTTTTAAAGTCTAGAGGAATCATCAATTAGAGGTGTATTTGAGAAAGATTAATCAGGCAATGGTGCATAAAATAGACTGGCATAGAAGGATGGCAATAGACTAGTTACGAGGCTTTTATAAGAGTCCAAGGAAACTGTACTGAGATACAAGACTAAGATGGTGGCAATGGGAATAGAAAGAGAAAAGTATAATATATTAGAATTAAAGGCACTAATTCTTGGTAACATCAGATGCAGAAGGAAGGAAAAAAACTCAGAAATTTTTAACTTAGGCAACTAGTAGAACTGTGACGTTCATAATAGAAATAGAAAAACTAAAAGGAACTATAAGAAGCAAGGGAGAGAAAGTCCGTGCTAAGACATATTGGGTTTGAGAAGCTGGCAGGAAATCTGAGTAAAGATGTTAGTAGGTAATTGAGAAATAAAATGGATACTAGGATGTGAGGTCAGACTATGACTACAGAGCTGATGAGTTATAGGAATCCATGAAAGCATTTGAAGAGGTACCCTAGAGAAAAAGGAGCGACACTGAATTAAACATGGAAAACATCTATCTATATCTAGGTAAGATACAGATAAGATATATATTGAAAAGAGGACACAGAAAGAGGGAGAAGAGAACTAGAACACTGAAGTATCCAGATAATCAAAATAGCATAGGCTTTCAAGATAAAGGAGTAATCAATTGCAGCCAATGTTAGAGGTTAATGAGTCTGAAAATTTTAAAAGGGCAATGAAACTTGGTGAGACATCGATGTATTTTAAACCACATTAAATAGTCTGTTGCCTTAAAAAACAAACAAAACTTGGTGACATATCATTAGGGACAAAGGTAGAAACCAATGGGTAGAACTCATGTCCAGGCAATTTTTTTTCACAAATTTCTTGAGAAATCAAGTAAGCCATCAAAATTAATGGGGATAGGTTAATGGGGATGCCCAATGGACCCAGGGACAAGCCTGAAGCTCCCAGTAGGGAACCAATTAGAAGAACCAAGTAGAGAGACAATTTCAGTCTCAAAAAGAAAAATGACTGCAATGAATTGAATCAATGAGATCACACATAGAATCAAGGAAAATTCAAGTGCAATATGATATTCAAAACATAGAAGGACATAAAAACGTATTTGTTACCATTTAAGGCAGCTTTGAAATAACTCCTACAAAGTAGTAATTGAAGGAAAAGAATAAATTATTTTGTATTTCCAGTGGGAAATGAATTTTAGAGTAACCAAATAGTCTCAGTCAATAAGGGAAAGCTCTACTATATATATGTGTGTGTGTGTGTGTGTGTGTATATATATATACACACACATATATATGGTAAACCCATCCAAGCTGGAATGCAGTGGTGCAATCACAGCTCACCGCAGCCTTGACTTCCCAGGCTCAAGCGATCCTCCCACTTCAGCCTTCTGAGTAGCTGGAACTACAGGCATGGTGGCCATAGTTTAAAAAAAAAATTTTTTTTTTTAAGGTTTTGTAGTGACAGGGTCTCCCTGTGTTGCCCATGTTGGTCTCAAACTCCTAGGCTCAAGTCACCCTCCCACTGGGATTACAGGTTTGAGCCATGATGCCTGGCCTAGCTCTACTTTATAAGATATCATTTAATAATGCCCCTAAAAGGTAGAATTATAAAAAAAATCACTTTGCAAATCATAATGAATGATTCTGGCAAGGATCATCAACTGTTATTAAAGCTCTTAGGTAAATGTCTGATGGGGAACTGGATAGTCATGCTGCAGCCAACTGTATTTTCCAAAGATGGCCACAACAGTTATCGCTCATCCCAATGCTATTCTGCAATGTGACCTTGCCACTCCCTCAATAAGAGGAAGAGTTTAATTCTTCTGAGCCAGCTTTAGTGACTTGTATGTAAGAAACAGAATGTGGAAGTGTTGCAGGTGATTTCCAAGGCTAGGTCAGAAAAGGCCATACCCCTTCTGCCTAAGCTCTCTTGAAATTCTTATATTCCTCTTTCTGGGAACCCAGCAGTCATACAGTGAGAAGACTAAGTTACATGTAGGTGCTTCAGTTGACCATTCTAGCCAAATTCAGCCTTCAGTCTTTCTGGCGTAGGTCCAGACATGTGAATGAAGAAGGCTTTAGATGACCTCAGACTCTAGCCATTTTGAGCCACCCCCAACTGTTAAAGTCTTCCTAGCTGATGTCTCAGACAATGTGGAACAGAGACAAGGCATGCCCACTATGCCGTGTGAAGTCCTGACCTACAGAATTTGTAGAGCATAACAGCAAGACATTTTTTTTTTACGTCACTAAGTTTGGGGTGGCCTGTTACACAGCAGTAACAACTGGGACATATGCTTAAGTAACAACACACAGATTACTTTTAGTTGCAAGGGGAAAACCTAATCTGTAAAAAGAGAGGTAAGAACTAGATCAGAGATTAGGGACCACGAATCTAGCATCATTAATGTTGGGTCAATCATATGTTATACGTTTTTTGATATGAAGCACATTAACTGCACACCACCTATAATATTCTACCAAAAATGTTTAAAGTGAATCCACTCAAACTTTAGATATAATTTCATGTTTATCATAAGCACAGGGGATAGAGAAGCACGATAAATGACACAGCAAGAAAACCACCAAATAGATCCAGAAGGTAGGATATTCCAGACAACTGACCTGATCGTTTTAATAAGTCAGAGTTAAGAAAACATATGCATAGAAAGAGATTTGGAAGGGTATATGCAAAGTTGTCATGGTGAAGATATCTGGGTATCAAAATTTGACATTCGTATTTTCTTTTGACTTCCTTTTCTAATTTTCTATAATACACATATACTACTCTTATAATAAAATTTATTTTAAAAAATAATCTTGACTAGTCATGGTGGCACACACTTATAATCCCCGCTACTCAGGAGGACTGCTTGAGTCCAGGAGTTCAAGACCAGCCTGGGCAACTGGGCTACATAGCAAGACCCTGCCTCAAAAAAGCAAAGCAATGTGATGGTATGCTTCCTGAAGTATATATTGTGGTAGGGGCAAAAGAAGAGAGGTCTAACATTCAAGTGAAATTTTATTAGTATGTGGAGACACAAGCTTATTCATAGGTGAGGAATAGTATGCAATAGGCATAGTGAGACCGAAGATGCAAGAATAACATTAAAAAAATCCTCAGTTTACTATCAGTATTTCTGTTTTTCTTTTTTAAATTTGAGACAGGATCTCACTCTGTTACCTGGGCTGGAGTGCAATGGCACAATCATAGCTCACCGTAACCCTGACCTCCCCAGGCTCAGGTGATTCTCCCACCTCAGCCCTGTCTCCACCCCAAGTAGCTGGGACCACAGGTGTGTGCCACCATGCCTGGCTAATTTTTGTAATTTTGTAGAGATGGGGTTTTGTCATGCTGCCCAGGCTGGTCTCAAACTCATGGGCTCAAGTGATTCATGCACCTTGGCCTCCCAAAGTGTAGGGATTACAGGCATGAGCCACCACATCTGGCCCACTATCAGTGTTTCTAAACTTGAAAAATACACTAGGAATAAAAGAAATTACAGGATTGATAATGGTGAGTTTGATGATGGCTGCTGCTATCTCCTGAGCATTTATGTGCTATGTACTTTATGTGCATAATATTTAATTTTCACATCTTTATTTTTACTAGTAAGAATATTTAAGTTTAGAGTCACAGCATTCCACAGCTAGACCTGATGTCAGAGCCAGGTATTCAGCTCAGGTCTGTTTTACTCCAGAGCCCCTGCTCTTAACCACTAAACTATATGATTCCCAAAGTATCAAATTATATGATCAAATGAGGAAAATGGAACTTTTACTAAACTTTCATCTTTCAAACTTATGAAAAGTTAAGAGTACTAATAAAAAACCATTATTTAATATGCCTCAGGCAACTAAGTTTAAGTGTATTTCACTGACTGAATAATAACTTCTTACATAGCTGGAATTTAGTGATTCAAACTAAAATGAAGGGTCATTTTTACTGAGTTAAAATGAAATAAATGATTCTAGTTTTCTGAATATGAAATGGCAACCTAATTTTTCTCACAAGCTATCACCTTCTCTATCCCCCAATACTCCCATCTGCACATTTTTCCCAGAGCTTACCAAGAGTGCAATTTAAAGTAGGCAATCGTTAATAAAACCAACTCTAAATACTAATTAGGAACACTTTATCAATTTCCATGTAAATTGTTTGTTTGTACTTATTTACTCATGATTGTTCTCTATACAATAGGAAAAAATGCAAATGAACAAATCAGAATGTAGCCCTAATGGGACTTTCTGTTTATAACCATTAGCCCAGAGGTGTGCTGTAATTCAATTCTCAAGTAGCAAGATTTAGCCTCATTAACAGACTGCAAGGGCAGGTTACAACTCATAAAACCCTACAGTAAACAAAGTTTATGGACACAGCACAAAATCTTGAGCCTGATTGACAGAATTCTAGTTCCCTATCAGATTGCCTTAATTTACTTTTCTACTAATGTCCTAACACCACGGAGACAATTTTGCTTGGGCCTGAAGCTCTCCAGTGGGATGGCGTATCTGTGTTGTTTGTTTTCTCACCCTTTAACTTCCCTTAAGACAAAAAAACAACTGAGAAAATAAAAGTTAATTGTTAAGGTCATGAAGGAAAAGCTTGTAATTATAGTAATTGATTATGCCACCAATTTTAGTTTAATTGATAGCACTAATTTTCAGTTTATTAGTCTCCAGGTTCATCATAAGTAAAACTAGTTCATTTTAATTTTTATATGTAGGCTCCATTAAAAGATATTTTGCAATAATACTGAAAGAATAGATAGCAATACAATCTATGCATTTTTTTTTTAACTCAGAATAGCCATACTGTTTATGTCTAAGGATAAAATGACCAGAGAGTAGGGACAATGATTATCTTATTATTTTTGTATAGCGTTCAACACAAACTGCTCAAATACGTTCATAATATTTCTGACAACGAGTTTGCCTAAACCTAAGAAATGTGTTTTTGAAAGCTGCTTTGACCATTCTACATTCAAAAAAAGACAGTGACTCATAGCTGTAAGTAAATCATGTTTATCATGTGTGCTGGAAAGAAAAAAAAATCTTTTCACTGGGTTGCAGAGGCAAGGCAACTTAGAAAACTGCTGTTACTTAAAAGATAAGTACACTTCAAAAATCCAATACATAGGAAACCCATATATCTTTCATTTACTTATGTAGTCTAGATAGACTTAAATAAATGGAAGTAGTTAGACTTCCTATTTGTAAGAATGGGTCTGATGACATTCACCTTTTCCTATATGGTATTATTTAGAGTTAGACTGAGTTATAAAGGATAATCTTGCTTTTGTAAGATGGATGTGTATTCTTTGGAGGGTTTGATAGAAGCTGTAGTTTTGGGAGGTCTCCCTCCCCATGACCATCTTTTTACAATTTGTAACAAATTTTTGAGTAAATACTAGCTCTGTGCCCTGTGTGTTTGCACATGTATATGTGTTATCTCATTTACTCCTTACAACTCTGTGAGATAGCTGCTATCCTTCCAATTTGATAAAAACTGAATCTCACTTAAATATACCGCCCAAGGTCATACATCTTGTAAATGGCATAGTAAGAATTAAAATCAGTGTCTGTTTGATATCAAAGCACTGGCCCTATCTATTACATAACTGCTATTCAGAGCATTTTCTGAGGCCCTACAGTGATTATGATTTTTTAAAGTCCCAGTTCTTTATGTATACTTGGGTTATACAAATCAGTTTAAATTTCCCTTTGTGCCACTGAATACAGAGAGATGATGAGCAACTAATTTGTTTACATTCACTTAAAACTTAGGTTCCCAACCTTAAATTAAAAGCCTTTAGAAAAGTGGTAAATGTATTTAAGCTTTGCTTTTCTCTTTGCTAACATCTTCAGGATAAGGCAAAAGTCCTGCTACGGTGCAAAAGGAGTCCTGTTTCAATCCAGTGAATTTGAAATATTCAAATATAGGTGGATCAGAACTAACCACTTTGGACATAAACTTTAATAATATTTAGCCCTTTCACAGCATGTCTTCAAGTTACTATTTTCCTTATCATTCTGAAATGGTCTACAATCTGCCATAGATAGATGCACTAGTAAAACTTGACAATTTAAGGACAAACTCTTCAAGAATAAGTAATGTAATTCCTTGTTTCCTTTCCATAAAAATGTATTGGTATGCAATTTTTATATTTCACAGTTCACCGACATCTAGGCAAGCTTTCTTCCACTGCTTCAATGGTGCTACTTTTAATTTTATCCTCCTTAGTCGTAGTAATTAAAGTGATCAGCAGTGGCATCCCAGCGGCTTTGACACAGCTACAACCCCCTAGCAGACTTTTGCTTTTAAGGGGAAAGGGAAGAAAAAGACTGGAGTTTCATTTCACAGAGAACAAGAAAATCAAGCTTCTCCAATCCCCAACTTTATTCAATTGTTCTTTCAGCAGCCTTTGGATCTTAAGAATCAAATAAAAATGGCTGCCATGGGGGGTCCTTTTTATACTTGCCGCAAATGTCACCAACTGACATTACTTTAGCCAAAAAATGATGCCATGGATTTGTGAAGGTGAATTAGAACATGAGAAACTGTCAGTGTAGCTGCTGAGATCATTACCCACCCAAGGGTGTCTTTCATAATATTAGATACTTTTACTCAGTCTGCTGAAAAATACAGATTGAGAAGTCTTTCTATTTAAGAAACATGTCTACACACATTTTCATGAAATAAGCTTTAACAAAACTTTAAAAACATATTATTTCAAATAATGTAGTTTGTATCCATACTCTTTGTAAAGCTGTGTTTATAACATAAAAAAGCACTCTATTTCTACCCAAAAAAAAACCTCACATTTCATCCTTTACCTCCCTCAAGAACATCCTGTGCTTTTTTGTTTTGTCTTCGTTATTTCATACAGTCTTAGTAATTAAACTTTAATTAATTGAGCTAAATAAATTTTAACCTATCTAAATGTTTTTTTTTAAAAAGTTTTACTTAGTGCTGCTAATATTTCACAGTATTCTGTTCTCAAAATGGTCCATGAAATTCCTCAATTTTGTAGTAAACTAAAAGAATTTGACTGTCACCCTTTCATCATTAGACAGGGAGCAAGACTCTGTTATTAGGCATTCAGAATGGACCGAAAAAAAAAAAAAAAAAGAGAGAATTCTGTGTTTGTCCAGAGGCAAGGATTACCAAAGTGTGCCTACTCACTTACTATGAAAGATAGAATTAAATAAAAAATAAAATTACAAGATTTTTAAAGGTTTAGTTAGACTAGATATTTTACTGCCAGCTTGATCAGCTCCTGACTGAATAAATAGGATTTACGGTGAAACATTAAAACTGTTTAGCAGATCTTTTCAACTCATTTCAAACTTTTCTTATGCTGGTTTGTAATATAAGCAGACATGCTTATAAATGGCCACACCTGCTCATTTCTCTGGGGATGGCCTGATCTCTGCTTCTCTAACAAAGAAAGAAAGAAAAAAAAATCAGCCTTTCTTGTTGCAAAACAGAGTGGAAAGTCAAAATCTTTCTCAAGTTTGCCCCATCTGGTCAGATTAAATCTTTGATCAACCCTGGGGATTACATTTATTTTTGTAGTAACTACTAAATTTTGGATTTGTTTAAGATACATAGGAAAAATAGTAAACAGAATATGAATTTAAATTTGAGATACAGTTTTTAATATATGAGTAGAAAATATAAAAGGACTAATTCAGAAAAAAATAGACACATTTTAAGAATTTAGATTTCATCTAATGTATTTAATTCATGAAAATGAATATATCATGCTCTAGTTTTTAAAATATATCTCTGTTTCAAGATAGAGCAAGTATTCTTTTTAATTGTAGCATTTGTTTTTCAGTGTTATACCATGTTATACAAATAAAGAATCCTAAACATAAAAGAATACATGATCAAGTTAATGTTGCTAAATGAGCCTTTCCTTTAAGTATCTGGAAGCATTCTGGGATAGAAAGTTTTATATTCTAAATAAATAATCATTTTCTTTCATTCATTTACTTAATACATATGAATTCCTAGTAGGTACTATATTTCTCCAAAAATAATTATTTTAGGATTATAAAAGCAATTATTTTGTGTTTTTGAAAACTTCAAATTGCATTAGTAGAACTAACAGAAATAGTTTGAGCCTCCAAAAAAAGGACCCTTTGATAATTTAATTCCTCTTTTCTTTGTGAAATTGATAACTTCTTAGTTTAAAAAAATTATAAGAAAAAAAGAAGAATGGCTGACTAAGTAAGTATCACCTTGTGTTACATCCAAGGCCTCTTGCTGGTTGTCTGGCTGCTCTTTTGTAGGCAAAAAGGAGCTGAACGCTCTCTGGCTCCTTAGATCTGGCCCAACAAATGCACTGCCAGTCATGCACATGGATCTAGCTTAAAACCCAGTGTGAGCCTAAAAGAAGCCAGTCAGACTGGCACCTACTCATGCAGAAGGAGATAGATTTGTCATGACAGGCTGATTATTCAATGTAAAGAAACAGTTTAGCTTTTCTAATCTGGTACAAATACATCTTTCTCAGCAAAAAAGTAGAAGGTCTAACAGTTCAAGTATTTAAAGTAAAGAAACCAACAACAAAAAAATGTAACGTCAAAGTAAACCATAGGTATTTGTGTTAAAGTATTCTGCAAAACTGTCCTGTGGTTCCATTCAGATAAATAAGACTTAACCCTTCAGAAGTATGACATCTATGTATCATATTAAAAGAAAATATTACTATTTTAAATTGTGATTTTTTTCACTAGAAAAACCTCTAAGAATCCAAGTTCATCTTCTTTCTTGTCTCTCTCTGTAGTTGTATATTCAGAT
>NC_092137.1:60601778-60779278 GCF_043159975.1 Macaca nemestrina | reverse complement strand
GGATGGAAGGATGGGGCAAGATTTGGAGAGGGTGTAGGTTGGAAGTGGGAAGAGACGCGGCAAGGCAAAATGCAAGAAATGAGGCTTCTGTGAGGAGAAGAGGAAAATAGGAAAATGAAGCAGAACTAGAAAAATGACAAAGTGTTGAGTGCTGATTTATTGCAGAAGCCTCTGGTCATTTCCATATATTGAAATGCGCCCAAGCGGCCAGTCAGTCAATTTCTTTTGAGCTGCTGCCGCCGCTGCCCACGGGCTGCCCACGTGACTCCCCCTCAGTCAGCCTCTTTACCACCCAGCCCCTGATACAGAGAGGAGGAAAGAAAGAGAGTGTGGGGCAGAGGAGGCATCTGTGTACTCTAGTGGGTGATCTGGAGAAGCAGACGTCCGTGTGGGTCTTTGGGAAAGGAGGAATGTGGCCTAGGGAGGGGAGAAGAGGATTTCAAGCTCCATTCAAGTGTTACATCGTTACCTCTCTCTGTTTGGCATCTTTCCATCTGTTTCTCTCTCCTCTATGTCTCTTTTCTCTGACTTTCCTCTTTCCCTCTTTATCTCTCCCCTCTTGATGGTTAAAAAAGGGGTCAGAATTCAGAGATGGAGAAACCCATCTATCTAGAAATAGATAATGAGGATGGGTGTGGAGATGTAGGATATTCAAGTCAGATTTGATTTTGGTATCTTTGATACTATCCATTTCTTTGGTAGATTTTTCTTAAAGAAAGGCACATGTGCACACATGCACACACACACATACACAAATCCTAGATAAAAGCCAGTGAGTTGTTAAAAATGAATTTGCAGCATTAGAGCTGTTAGCATCATTCAGCAAGCAGGAAGCTTGATAATTTCCAGGTGTTGGGGAAAGCCGTTGTCCGGGAGCTCTTACAGAGCTTATAAATCCCTGTTGGGAGGGAGAAAAAAATCTTCGGAGGTGAATGAAATATCAAATCACAAGACTCCTATGTAGATTTATGATTGCATAAGAGGCTTGATCATTTCCATATACTGAAATGTGCTGTTCTCCTGAGTCTGCCTAGCCCTTCCAGGAGACGAGGCGCTCCGTTCTGCCTTGATCAATGTTGACTATGAAGCAAAAAAGGAGGGGGGGGGGTGGTGGAAAGCAGGCTGGCACCAGATGGAGCGGGGTCTCGGAAAAGGTCAAGGTTAGCCCAGGCTGCTATTGAGTCGGTAGCAGCCTCACAGATAGATCTCTGCCTCGAAGGCACCCACTGGGGCTTCTCAAAATCAAATCTAATAGAAAAGGCAGTCACAGAATGAAATCGCTTCATCTGAATGCTAAAATTGTTATTAGGCTACATTAGAGAGATATCAGGCACGTGGTTACCAAAAAAGGGAGCATGCCTAGCAGTTTGTGTCTGAAAGAAAAGCTATGAATATGTTGATAACATCAGTAATGGGCAAGTAGAAGGGATGGATATCTTTTTTTTTTTTTAATCTGAAGACAGATTAACATATTAAACGAATATTCCCCCCCACCCTTTAGCAGGACTACCTATAATTCTAATTGCTTAGAGTTCTTCTTTGAGGGGGGGGGGCAGTGAAAAATCATTCATTCCAGCAATAGGTGATCCTTATTGATCCAGAAGTTTGACTTACTGGGGGAATTTGTTGAGGTTTTTTTTCCAGGTGTGTGCCTTTGGAAATTTATTCCTTAGGCATTACATGAGGGGTTGACACTGGCTGGAAATCAGTCTTTCTGGCTTTGGACCATTGGAAATCTGTTAGAGGACTCCTTCCCTTTCTTCTTCCCCCTCCTCTTTTTCCTTTTGCATTGTTTTCAGAGACTGAACTGTTTCTGGAGAAAATTTCATTTTACAGGCAAACCTCAGCCTCGGAGAATGCCTGGGATCAGACATCCATAGCCTGTAAGGGTAGCCACACTAGTATTTTTCAGACAGTCTCTCCCCCCAATTATCATAATGAAACCCACATTAGCTGTTTTTAACCTACAGCACAGCCATATCTTAAAGAAGGATTTAGTCTTGTAAAATAAATGCGGGCTACACTAGATTAAACATGATGACTGCACTCCAAGGGTTAATAAATTTAGAATTAACAGATCATCCCAGCTTGATACAGCTACTATAGATGATTTAATATGCAGCCTAAGCAGGTTGACAGTCAGCTCACAGATGCAGATAAGATCAAACAGTCTCTTGATTCAATAGATTGAATGGTTGTACGGAGTGTCTAGAAGGTGAGCGACAGAGCATATATGGCAGGGGTTCTGGGAAAGAGGAGCTTCCATTCCCAGCTGCTGTTTTGTGCATGCTGGTTTTCTTTTTCTAACAGTTCACCTTCTGTGGCAGTAAAACCTGGAGTAGGGGTTTAAAAATTCTCCTCATCATATAGAGTGATGGGTACTTGTGTAAGTTTTGGGTAAGGAAAGGATTGGTACCTTTAATATCAGGATCTATTTCTAATTAGTTCTGCCTGGTAAAAGCATCCACCAGTTTCTCTTCCTTTCTCTCCTCGTGGGCCCTCAGGTCAGAGTGCAACACACAGGATACAAGATTCCTGGATGGTGCAGATAAAGGCAGGCTCATTGCTGAAATTACATAGGTAATTTCCTCAGTCCTCTACTTTGTTGTAGCTGTAAAGATCTGAATATGGAAAAGAAGTACAGAGCTAAGTTGAAATTCAAACTTCAGTATGTAGCCACGGTGAGATGTTTACACTAGGAGAGAGCTTATATTCCTAAAACTGATGTTAAAAAATAGCAAAATTAGGGAGCGTGGGGCCTTGGGGAAGATTGAGGTGAGTCTAACAGAAAAACTTGAGTGTCTTTCATCAAGGCTTGCCTTGGTGGCTCAGAATCTAGAGTTTTTAATGTACACCTGAGTTTCTTTTGGTAGGTTTAATTTCCTTTTATCTATTTCCACTTTAGAATTTAAATAAGACAAAAAAAAATACCCAATTTCAATAGAAGTATATGTGATTTGATGTGATAGACAAGTTTTAACAGTTTTTATGATTTGATCAAGAGCAAGGACTCCTCCTCAACCCATTAGATTCTGTCATGTGAATATATATTCAGGCAATTTAAAAATGCATATTATATATTCAATAGACCATCACAGGTCTGAATTGTAACATATTATTCTGTTCTGTCAGCTACCCCCCGCCCCGCCCATCTTAATATGAAAATCTGTAATAGAGTGACTATAGAGCTTTGGCCATCACTTTTTCAATGTGCCTAACTTGGTTGTTTCATTTATTTATTTTATTTCATTTTATTTTGAATATCAAAATGTCCAGTCTACACTATAAGCTAATGGGTCACAAAATTTTCCTTTAATAGATAAAGCCATTTAAAGCTGTGTAATATCTGTACATGCTGTTAACACTAACTTTTCCCTTTCTGTTTTAATGTCCTAGTAAGTGGCAGGAAATTCTTCTAATTCAGAATTTGTTATCATTAGGTAACCTCTAGGAAATTCTTAAAACATTTCATTCTTTGAAAATGCTGTTTGGGATCTTGGTGAGATTTTTTTTTTTTTAAAACCTATCTCTATGTAACATGCATCTTTAAAGGGTTTGAGATAAAAGCAAATCTTCCAGATTTTAGGCTGAGGAATGTTTAAAGTGGAATTGTGGCTGATGAGAGGAACTCTGAACTCAGGTATGGCTGTTCCTGGAGCAGGGGAAGTGGGCATTTATTTCACATATTAACCAGATCTAAATGCTTCTGAATTTTATTCTCCCTTTCTTGGACAACCTATGATTGCAGCAGGGGGCACCACCAACATACGAATTACTTGAAAGTAGGAAGCTCTGGCTTTCCTGTTTCCCTTACTACTTGGAGGCATAACCACTGAAAACAGTTATCTCTCAGAAATTTGCATATTTATAGTGCCTCCTGCAGGTTCCTGTGATTGCTTTACAGTCAGGAAAGGTAACAGAAAAATATATATCCTCCTTTAAAACATGAAAAAGGATCATATAGGAACAGTGACTCTAATAGGAGACTAATCCTTGCAAAGCCGGTAGCATGAAATTTGTTTCCTGAATTTTTTTTTGTTTTGTTTTTGGATTTGAAAGGAATATTCTGAAAGTTACAGGACTAAGTCCCTGATTCCTTGGAAATAGGTATAGGAAAATACTTAATGTTTTGAGAAAAAAATCAGCATAGACTTACTTATTCATTGAATGACTACCTCTAAAGAACAGAAAATTCCTTACAGTTAAGGAAAAGCCATGCAATAGATCATTTAAAACCCTAGTTCCATGGCACATACATTTTTTTAGTTCTCGTCATAAGCAAAGAACAAATGTGCAGTGAACCTCTGGATATAAAAGTTAATTAGGTCTCAGAAGAGAATAGTTTCATTTTTATTGGCTCTGAGTTCCAAGGATACTTTTGATATACCTTTTCTTTCAGCCCTTCTTGACTGACCCTCTTTGTGGAAGCTGTCCATGGTCCAGACACTCAGGCCTGTTTGGTTGTGGATGCCAGATTTTTGTTACTCAGCTTGCTCTCTTGAAAACCATTCCACCAAAAATCAGCATCATAATTGAAATTATACCCAGAAAAATCTAATCTTATCTCCACCTCAGGACCAAGGTGCAGTTAATCTGCTGTTTCACCAGGGGTTTCAGTTCAGTGAGAGATTTCATATACTCTTTAGTTGGCGATACTTGGACACAGGAACATTCAGGGAGGATGAGACTGAAGCTTTAATTCTGAGTCATCCTGCTTCCTCCCTGTATCTTTACCAGAACCTCTTTCTTATTTTATCACAAGTCTATTGTACTTAATTTCCTTTTCTTTTAAAAGGCCGGTGTACACGCTGCTAATAGAACTGGTATCAGCAATCATCAGCACATCCTTCGTGATAGTGGAATTCCATAAGATATGGCCTTCGCTGTATCTTACCCTTTCTGTGCAAATGCCTATCAAAATCAAGAGGATAAAAATAATTTTTCCTGCAATTAGGTTTTATGTAATAAAGATACCATGTAGTAAAAATAATATGTGCTATCAATAATACTGGAGACACAAATGCCCAAACAGCAAGCAGAAGGATTCTCTTATCACCCATTAGTCACCACAGCACTACGTGTTCTTATATTCTACCTCTCAGTGTAACATTAGGTGATCTCTCTGCTTGTTACTCTGGCTGGGGAAATTTTCAGTGAAATAATTACTGCCATCATCTTATTATTTCAGTGCAAGTTTACACACAATGTTTAGGCATTTGGTATTATGTTGAAAAAAAATGTACCTCAGGATTAATATTTGTTTCCTGGCTGCTGGTTAATCTCATCCCTAAAAAATTAATAAAAGATACCAACTAAAATCAGGATCTTTTTTCCCTTTTAGCATCCATAGTGACAATCTTCTTCCTTCTAGAATGTTTAAAAATTGGAAGTATTGAAGCACTACTTTTTAGCATTGTCATAAATGTATTGATTTTGGTTGTTACTACAAAGCAGATATCATGTCAATCTTACTGAGGGTAAAATAGCTGAAAACGCAGTCTGGACTCAGCATTTGAATTTCTTTCTTTGTCACATTAACTTAAAGAGATCTAACCCCTTATATGTGAAGATCAGTGGAAAGAAACGATCCATCTTGGAATTCTGAAGACATTACTAAAGCTAAAATCATATCATTTTTTTTAAAGAAAGGAGTTCCTTTTTGGTTTGAGGCTGCTTCTCAGTTTATTTATGCTAAAATAAAAGAAAAAAATGGAGAGCTGCATGTTCCTATGAAGGAGAGTTGATTTCTTATAAAACATGTTTTTAAATGAGCATATTTAAAATTTTCTAGAACCTTTATATCAATACAAGCAGAAGATCTATAATCTTCAGCAAAATCCCCTTATGTGCTTAATATTCAAATAATGTATATGCTTCCCCCTAATATATTTGTAGTCAGAAGCTGAGTTTATTTTAAAAATCTACTAATTTTGTGTTTTCTCCTACTAATTAAGCTCTGAGTTCAAGATTCAATATTTTGAGAAGAGGAGGTCATACTTCTTTCTTCATCATATGTCAAGAGCACATAGTGATATTTCCCTTGCTCCCTGAGCCAGGACAGAAAATCACTGTTTGGGGGTGTATGGGAAGGGGGTTGCCCATATCAAGCTCTGTGAGCTTTGCCTGTTGCAAATGAAAACCAGCTAGACAGGTCTTGATATTTAAAGAACGTAGTGTCTGGAGAATCAGCCTCCAGAATTAGTCTCTCAGAGTTACTCTGTTATGATGCTCTTGAAATTTGGCTCTTTGAATATTTTGCTGCATTTCAAAATCTGAGAATTGAGAACAATAAAAAGGACATTTTGTCTATGGTAGATAGGATTTTGAAGTTCCTGGGAATCTAAGTGGTTTACTTTGTAAGTCTTTGTTCATGTACCAGACATTTTCCTAAGGTTCTACTCTGTGCTGAGGGAGAGAAAGATGAAAATGACAGAGACTGTGCCCTGTAAGCCCTAACATCTTAGGACTTGGGTGATGTGGTAGCTTTTATGACATATATACAAAGATATTATACACACATATATACACAGATATTATATGAAATATACACAGAGAGACACGTAATTGTTTCCCGCTGATGGAAGTGGGTGTGGAGTTTATAATATGTAGGTTAAATAGCAGTGCAAATGGCCCATGTTTCTTAACTATTTAAAAAATGAAATAAAATAATTTTCTATTATTGAGTACTTATTAGTGAGCAAACGCAAATACCCATGTCTTTTTCACTGGCAGCAGCAACTGAAAATATATCTGTGGAATTCATTCCTTGATTCAGCAAATGTATTAAGTGCCTACTATGTGTTAGGGAACCAAAATAATGTCACTTAAAAAATGGGCTGGGCGCAGTGGCTCATACCTATAATCCCAGCACTTTGGGGGACCAGGCGGTTGGATCACCTGAGGTCAGGAGTTCAAGGCCAATGTGGTCAACATAGTGAAACCCCGTCTCTACTAAAAAAAATACAAAAATTAGCCCGGCATGGTGGTGGGCACCTGTAATTCCAGCTACTCAGGAGGCTGAGGTAGGGAGAACTGCTTGAACCTGGAGGCAGAGGTTGCAGTGAGCCAAGATTGTGCCACTGCATTCCAGCAGCAACAGAGCGAGACTCTGTCTAAAAAAAAAAAAAAAAAAAAAAAAAAAAAGGCACATTCACAAATACATGTTAGGAACAGTCCATAATATTGCCTACAAAATAAGTGGTAGCACAGAAAGCTCATTTCTCAAAAGTAACTAGTTAAGCCATTTGAAAACATTATAAAAACTGTGATAGTGATAGATGATCACAGATATCTATGACCAGACCTCATTATTTACCATTCTCATTTAAGGGAAATCAAGTTTTTCTCCAGAAAGTACAAATCTGGTGTCAGAGTGACCAGATCTGTGTTGCTTCACATAGATCCTTGCTATAGGTTTAGAACCCCTTAAATCAGTAATATGAAGCTAGGGCTATACAAAATAGGATAATAGTGTGCATTTGTATGGCTTTGGCATGTATGACTGGTGAACTTTATGTGAAATGCTTGTGCCTATGTATGTGTGTCTTAGTGCCTTAAAAAACAAAACAAAACAAAACAAAACCAATCATCCAAAAGCAGGGACCACATCTTATGTTTGCACAGTGCAGTGCTCCATAAAGAAGGAAAGAATAACAATTCTTAGGACCAGATTCTTCATTTTATAGGAATCTGGAGGTTTAGATAACTGAACTTGTGCAATGATTTTTTTTAAGAGAAAGAGAAAACAGGCGGGTTGTGTGCAACTGGGAATGGGAGAATAGAGAGATTTGTTTATTCTCTACTAAGCTACCAAAGAAAGATGACAGAGGGATAGGTATTTTATCCCAGAAAAGTTCCCTTTGCTGAATTTGACAAGGAAAAAAAAAAAAAAAAAAAAAAGACTTTTGACTATCATGGAAAAAAAAAAAAAGTCTTAATTTCTAGAGAAGGGACCAGAATAGTCTGGGTTGTGCAGTGCCCTCTGGGAATGACTGGCATGCAGCTGGAGTGGTTATGGGGCTAGGCAATTGTGGAGTTTATGAGACACTGGTAGAGAAGGAACTTGAGCCTGGTGACATGTTTTGATGACTGCTTCCCTTTTATCACCCATTGAATTCCAGAGGAGACCAACTAAAGCTATTGTGAAGTGAGAATGATCAAAGCCTGTGGTCCTCAGTGGTCTAATTTGGTGGTCTGATCCCAGTCAGAGGGAATAGAGGAAAGGAACTGCTCTTCTGAAAGTGGAAAGATTTCTGAACGCACATGTGGTTGCTGCAGAGCTCTTGGTGGGCCTTTCTGTGTGAAGTCAGTGACCTTAGGGGCTGCCAACAACACCCAGCCAAGGCCACATCTTGGTGGAGGGGCCATGAGCTCATGCATTTAAAAACTTCACTTTAACTTGTCTGCCACCTGATCTTTATTATAGAGTGGCTTTTCTAAAGCAACAAGATTTGGAGAAACAATGTGTTAGAGCTTCTAACCTTAGCCCATCTTTCATCCTATTTCTACTGCCCTCTGGTGGACATGTTAATTAGAGAAACTGCCACTCCCCACCCTGTCAGCACTACCTTCTCCACCACCATCACCACCAGTATCATCACTGCCACCACCGCCACCCCTATTGCCACCATCATCATCGTTACCACCACCATCCTTGTTTTCCTCATGCACATAATCAGCATCAGTCACATCATCACCCATAAACATTAGTTTCATATTGTGGTGATACACCAGGTTAATAGTACATATTTCAAAACTCTGGTCCACCGCATAATACAAAGTAAATTCTTCATCAATCTGTCAACAATCAAAGTCAAGCAGAGAAATACATGGTGTTTGTGTACAGTCCTTGGGTAGCTCAGGGATGACTGCACCATGCTATTGCCTTCCAAACAAACCAAGCGATGCTGGAAAGCTATACCTTTTATGAAATAAGATGTGAATACTAACTCTTATTTTTACCACACGGTTGATAGACAGGATTAAGATGATCTGAGGTGCTTTATTTTTCCTTTCTGGTAAGTTCATACTTTTTCATCAGAAGGTAGCACAGAATACATACCTCTGTGTATATGTATGAGGTCGCAACATTCCTTGGCATATAATCTTGATTTTTAAGTTGCTTCTTTCTGTGTGTGTGCCTATATATATGTAGGAATACACACACCCACACATACATACTCCAGGACAAAATAATAAAAACTTATAAAATGGCAAAGAGTACTTGTCCAAATAAAGGACTAACCGCCTATAAAATTTCCTTTTAGACAGTGAAGTCATAGCTAGAAGCTGGCAATAAGACCATCTGAAACTACTAAAAACATTCTGAAATGTTCTGGAGGAGAAAAAGGGAGAGAGAGAGAGAGAAACAGGAGAGAGAGAGAGAGAAATGGGGGGGGGCGGGGAGAGAGAGAGAGAGAGATCGATCCAAATCCAAAAGCTTCCTCAGCTGAGTTATTCTGCCTTTTATAAAACAACTTCACATCTGGACTGATAACTTGAATTCCACCCAGTGCCATTTAAATAGCCTAAGTTATAAACCTCTTAAACTTGGGGTTTATAATAGAAACACTGACAGACCCTTAACTATAGTGCCTCTATAGTAATGAAAGCACAACTATTTCATTATAGCAGTGTCTGGCAGGGCTGCTATAATTAAGAGTCTGTCAGCGTTTCCATTATAAACCCAAATTTTAAGAGGTTTTTAACTCACATTGTTTTAAATCACATTGGGCTGAAGCTGGCTGTACAAAATGTCAGACCAGATGTGTGTGTGTGTGCATTGCTTTTCTTTTTATTTACGAGAGAGAGGGGGAGAGAGAGAGGCATATAGGTGAAGGTTGTTTTTAAGATTGGGTTTGAAAAACATGTATTAAAAAATTATTCCCTTGCTAAAGGTAAAAGATGCATGGGGTGGGGAAGCATAGAGAATCAAGTTTGGAATACCTTTTATTTTAGATTGTTTTGATTATATATTTTTTTCCTTTAAAAGTAGTCTCATTTGAGAAAGCAGATCTGTACGTATCCAAAAAGGAATGTTAAAAAAAAGAAATCATTTGATAACAGGTTATTGATACTGGCTTATTTGGAAGATATTTGATAACGTATGCTACTGGAGATGATGGAAATATCTTGTATTGTTACTTGTTCAGCTGCTCTGATATTCGAGATAATCTTTTCTGAGCTCACCATCCTTGGTGGGAATCACTTTTATGTTTAAACACACTCTTGGAATAGGGTTGCCTGATCAAAGCCTTATTAGTTTTTGGGGAAAATGAATAGAATTTGGATGGTTATGTTGGTTTCATGTATGTGGTGATAGGATTTATTAATTTCTTATTTATCAAATTATTGTTTATCAAATAAATTTATTAATTTATTATTTTTCAAAGACCATTTATTGAGCATCTACTGTGTGCTGAGTATTGCACTAGGAACTCTCTAGTGCAGTACATTCATTGGACTGGCAGCATTGCCCAGCACCTACGTGTCTTTGATGTCAATATTAGGAAGCTAAACTGAGCATTTGTCATTCAGTAGTGTTCTAACTAGAACTCTTTGTCTCTTCCAAGGGGCCCCTTACTTATGTGGTAAGACTACTGCTCCCTCTTCCCCATACATTGTTGACTTAGCACACAGCAGCCTCGTCTAGAGGCAAGTATAGACTTAGAGTAGATTCAGCACCTACCTTCCTTCCTTCCTTCTTTCCTTCCTTCCTTCCTTCCTTCCTTCCTTCCTTCCTTCCTTCCTTCCTTCCTTCCTTCCTTCCTTCCTTCCCTCCTTCCTTCTTTCCTTCCCTTCTTCCTTCCCTCCTTCCCTCCCTCCCTTCCTTCCTTCTTTCCTTTTCCTTTGGATGGGTTCATTCAGGTATTTGAAGCGCTGACTGCCAGCTAGCTAAAGGCCTAGGAAACCTGGAGAGAAAGATGCCAGACTAATGGTTCTCCCAGGAGCCTCCTTGGGGGAGGTCTGTGCCTTTGTAGAAGGTATAAATACTGTCCTCCAGGGACCTCCCAGCCTCTGGGTCACACTGGGAATAGAGGAGGAAAAAGAGGCTCACCCTCTTCCACAAGCAACTCCCCAACATTTTTATTATTATTTTTTTGAGACAGGTTCTCACTCTGTAACCCAGGCTGGAGTGCAGTGACATGATCTTGGCTCACAGCAACTTCTGTTCCCCAGGTTCAAGCGATTCTTGTGCCTCAGCCTCCCAAGTAGCTGGGACTACAGGCCTGCGCCACCGTGCTCAGCAATTTTTTGTATTTTTAGTAGAGATGGGGTTTCACAATGCTGGCCAGGCTGGTCTTCAACTCCTGACCTCAAGTGATCCTCCTGCCTCAGCTTCCCAAAGTGCTGGGATTACAGGTGTGAACCACCGCACTCAACCATCCCTAACATTTTAAAATTCATTTTTCCTTTGTCTCAACAGCAGCCTAGCACTCCCATCCTTGAGAACCCAAAATACAAAGCCTATGCCAAGCATAGAATCCAAACCTAAGTTTTATTTATATGAAGATGACGGCCTGTTCTCTATTTTGTGACCTGCTGATTAGGAAAAACAAAACAAAAAATAAAAATAAAATAAAAGAAATAAAAAGAAGAAAAAAGGCTAACGTAAAAATCAAGAAGGGAATGATTGTATTTTTAATCATTCGTTCAGTCATTCACTTATTTATCTTTAAGTCTATGAAGGTGTTTCCCCCTAAAGGCAGACAGCGAATATTTTATTTTAATCTTGTAGTTTCCATCCTGACAGACCTTTTAACCCTTCATCTTCCAGCTCAGCCCGAGTCCCTCGCGCCAGGCGATCCTCAGTCCGAGGCTGGGACTGTATTAAGTCTCCCTCTTCGAGCTGTTTGTTGACCACATTCACGTTCAGAGCCCTGGAGCTAAAAGCACTTTACACCATAAAATAAAAGCACTGTCTTTTTTTCTAAAAGGTTACGTCTGGAGGCCACGCGGCTCATACTTCATACCGAAAACTACTGAAAGGACTATGAAATCCTGTATGATTTACACTCTCTCACTGCATTAGGGTATAGATCTACTCAACTCTAAAAATACGGTGGGTTTCTAACCGACGTGAATATATGTACATTATTTCAGAAAGTCTGTTAGAAAACTTGTCAACACATTATAAAGCATAAACTAGGACTTGGCTATTAAGTACGGAGATCAGAGGCAGAATATATACTGCAGGAAGTCCTGGGGCGTCTCCTCCGCGGGCAAGATAAAAAGGGGGAGGAGGGAAGGGGAGGGGTCGTCTGCTGGCCTGGAGTTTACACGCAGTGTCGTCACCAAAGGTTTGGGAAAGAACCCACGGAACGTAATTACCCTTTCAATGGGAGCAGCAACAGCTCCACAGCCCCAAACGAAGTTAACTGAACGGCCAGAAAATAATTTTAACGTTGTCATAAATTATGACTTTCTAAAAGCCATTTCTGGAAAGGTAAATATACTTACTGTGTATCCAAGTGTGCGCATTTAAAGTGACCTTTCACCCCCTCTACAAAACCACCTGCATCATTAATCAATACTTATGTAATATTTTAAAATCTCTTAAAACGACACATCTTTCTTTAAACACACATACAAACCCTCCCCTCCCCCACTTTCGGGCGCTTTAGCGAGCATCCAGCAGTGCTGAGGGAGGGGGTGTCGCCGTAGAGGAGGGCACCAGGGGCCGAGGAGGGGGGTCAACGACCAGGAGGGATCAAATGCCGACACACAGCCGTGGTTTTCTGGACTGGGTGAAATCTGGCTGGGGGAGGGGCGGAAGCGGAGGGCACTTCCCATTTCACCCTGGGTATATTATGATGGTGAAATTAAATATATGTTAATCGGGGAATAGTCACTGCTTACCTCTCCATTGGCACCCAGGGAAAGCAGCTGCAAAACTGGCTTTTTAACGTATGTTTTAAGATGTGGTTTCGGAAGGAACCCCCGGAATCTGAAACAAGTGCAATAACATAGCAGACCTACTTGTAACTAAGTGCTTAATTTCCTATGATTTTTTTTTAAAAAAGGAAAATCAATAAAATGTTGCCAGTTATTTATTGGAAATAACCACAGATAGCGGCCCTGATAGGGTGCCGTCGTTAGAGCGCACACAATTGTGTAATGAATTGTAATTCAGAAGACTGTTAAATGTGAACCACAGAACCTTTCAGAGGTAATAAAGTCATTACTTTTTACACTATAGCCAACCCCAAAAAGCTTTACACACACCATTATATATAAACCACACATATATATATATATATTTCCACAACACTCACTCGCTCATTTCTATATCTTCGTCATAGATGGATTTTTATGGATGGGTGGGAACAATATTCAAATCTGAAAAGCCTGGTTCTGAAAGAATCTGGCTCACTATTGTTACCTGAAGGGGCTTTTCTTTTATTTATTTATTTTTCAAAGGCCTCCCAGTTGCACTTTCTTCTTCCCTCTCTTCACCTTCCCTCCAATTGTCCCCCACTTCGTCTTCCCCCGCCACCCCCCAAGAAGACATTCTTTTGGTGACTCCAAGGCTGGTTTAACAAGACAAAAAACAGACTGTGATGGAATAGAGATGCTGACCTGCTCTGAAGAACTCAGTGAAAAGGGGAAATGGTGTCACACACAAGCTACAGAGCTTAAGTTCTAGTGAATCTTCCCGCTTCTTAAACAGAATTTGAGGTCTCACCGCCCCCCGCAAACTGGAGGGAAACAACAACAAACAACAAACCACATTGAGACAATCCCAGTCCAGCCCACATCACTCTCAATGTTGAGCATCAAAACCTCCTTTTCTTCCTTAGAGGGGTCCGAAGCTCCACCGAGCTAGGCAAGCCAGTCATTTTCTAACACAGTAGACTTGAAACTTTACTAAGACGACACAGGAATAAACAGCCGCTTGCCGGTAGGGTTGCGGGATGGGTGAGCGCGCGCAAGCCGGGGACCCTCGCTTAAAACAATAAAGCCCCCCACCGGGTGGGTGAGTTTCCGGAAACGACACCCCTTAGACTGAAGAGGGGGATGAGAAGACGGGGGTTGTGGAACCGCTCCGAGGAGAGGGAAGGAGGGCTCCTCGCTCTGTAGACACACTCACACATATCCACCTGCAGCTCAGGGTCTCGCGGGCCGTGGCGACCCGCCACCACCCTGCACCCTCCGCACCTCCCTTGGACCTGAGTTCATTCTCCTCTCCCCCCAGCCCCTTCCGGATTTGGAATCGGACCGCGATCTCCCCGGCGGCGGCGGCGGCGGCTGCAGAGTGGTGCTGGCAGGCAGGGAGGCTGGGAGGCGGGAGGCGCCGGGGGACTTTACAGGCACGTTTCTGAATAAACTTTCCAATCGCAGGGGGTGCTGTTGCTGTACATTTTACGTAAAACTGAAAGTATCCCACGCCAGAGTGAAGCCCGCTTTTTGACAGCGGCAGCACGCGCGTGTGTGTGCGTGTGTGCATTAAAGAGACAGGGTTTTATTTCCAACAGGTCTTCCCTAATTTCCAGGGAACGTCTGCAGAAAGGCGAGAGGGGGCTGCTGGCTCCCGGGTGTGCGCCTTGGCGGGCGGCGCCTGGGGAGCGCGGCGCTGACCCGGGGCGGTCATCTCACCACCGTAGCCTCCCCGCTGCTGCTGCGAGCCTGTCGCTCTCTCTCCATTCCCCATTTTCTTTTTCCCTGGGTAACAGCACAGGAACAGTTGTGTTCTGCCCGTAAGAAACATTTTCTTTCCATCCCTCTGTGCTTTTGCAGTTGCTCTGGAGTGGGAGGGGGTGTGTCCCTCCCAGGGACCCGGCTTGGGGACCTCCCGCGGCGCCGGGAGCACATTCCCAGGGACTGGGACTCCCGGGACTGCCCGCGCTTTGTCCTCGGCCGCTCAGAGAGGTGGACGCCTCGGCGCCTCTCTCGCCCAGGCCCCCGGCGCTCCCCTCCGGGGGCCAGACTCTGGCTCCTCGTTCTTTATTCCTCGTGCTCTCTTTCCGCGACCCTTAGGAGCCGGGGACTCGGCACTTCCAGTTGCATTCAGACCCAGTCGCTTGGCGGGGCGCTCAGATCCCAGATCCCTGGCTCGGCCTTGGGGGCGCCCTCGGGCCCTGGCCTGCGCCGCCTCCCTCTCCCTGGTCCCCTCTTTCCAGGCCGCCCGGGCTCCTGGAGACTCGGGCGCTGCCCTTCCGGACCTGCAACCCTCCAAACTTGGGCTAGATTCCGCGTTGCCGTGCGCTCCCTCCCGTCTCCCCTCGCCCGCTGCGGAGCTGTAACTTGGAGGCTCAGCTCTCAACTTCGGGTGATTTTTCTTTGCTGTCCTCTCCTCGGGCAAAGTTTCCCGAGCGCAGCCGCGGGCTCGGGGCTTTTACTTCGGCCCCTGGCGTCCGCACGCGGGGAGCAAGCGCGGCGGCGGCGGGGAGGGGAAGTGGGTGTGCGTACGGAGGAGGGTGTCCGGGAGCAACTCTACCTGGCTTCCCTCCGCCCGCGCTTCCCCAGCCCGGGGCTGCAGCCTCCCGGTGCACTCTCGCTCTATTTTTTCCTTTTTTGAATAATCTTTCATTTTAGGGCCCGCGTGTGTGGGGGGGAGCAGGGCGCACGTCTTGCTCCCCCCCACCCTTTCCTCCCACCCCTGCCACCCCTTTCTTCTCTCCCGGCCACGCCACCGCCGCGGCGCTTGCTGCGGCCACTGGTGAGCCTGCGGCCCCAGCGCCCCCTCCCCTCGGCCCGCCCCTCCCCCGGGGGCCGCGTCTGGCGTCCGCGGAGCCCCCCGCCCCGCACCTCCCCCGCCCCGCACTGGCCATTGGCTTGTCCTGGTCTCTTTTTCATGTCCAGCCCCTGATGTGTGTCCATTGGTGTGAGCTTCCCCTTCCCTCCTCCCCTTCTCTCCTGCTCGCCCTGCCCATGTTTTGTGTGTCTCTGTCCATCCAGACTCCTGACGTTCAAGTTCGCAGGGACGTCACGTCCGCACTTGAACTTGCAGCTCAGGGGGGCTTTTGCCATTTTTTTCATCTCTCTCTCTCTCTCTTCCTCTATCTCTCTTCTCTCTCTCTCTCTCTCTCCCTTTTTTTTTTTTTTTTTTTTTTTTTTGCTTAAAAAAAAAAGCCATGACGGCTCTCCCACAATTCATCTTCCCTGCGCCATCTTTGTATTATTTCTAATTTATTTTGGATGTCAAAAGGCACTGATGAAGATATTTTCTCTGGAGTCTCCTTCTTTCTAACCCGGCTCTCCCGATGTGAACCGAGCCGTCGTCCGCCCGCCGCCGCCGCCGCCGCCGCCGCCGCCGCCCGCCCGCCCCGCAGCCCACCATGTCTCGCCGCAAGCAAGGCAAACCCCAGCACTTAAGCAAACGGGAATTCTCGCGTAAGTAACCCAATAATAGTAATAATAATTATTAATAATCACGAGAGCGCGCAGGACTAGAAGCAAAAGCGAGGGGGAGAGAGGGGTGTGTGCATGCATTTTTAAATTTTTCACGAGAAAAACCTCCGAGAGTCGAGGTAAAAGAGATTAAAGGGGGAAAAACCCTCATCCCATCTCGAACCATTGCCGTGTATGCACTTTTGAGACAGTACGCACCTTTTAATTTTATTTAATTTTACAAAAATTTGACTCCTCCTCTTTCCTCCTTTCCGCTGCTTTATTTCTCTTTTCGAAAAGGAATGCAATGATTCCACCGCCCCCCCTCCCAGTTTTGCAAAATAATGAACAATGCTAAGGATGCGAACAACTCACATGCAAACCTGGGGGTGGGAGCTGGTGGGGAAAGGGAGGTTGCTTCCCACTCACCGTAAGAAATTGGCGGGGGGGGGGGGGGGAAGTGAGTGAGTACAAGTCTAAAAAACGATTCCCGGGGAGAAAAGAGGTGAGACTGGCCTTTGGACACCAGCGCGCTCACGGTCAAGTGTGCAGCGTGAGGAAAGTAGTCATCCCCACAATAGTGAGAAAGTGGGACTGTGGAAAGGGGCCCCCGGCGCTCCTGAGTCCGCCGAGTCGGGAGAGGGGCCGCGGCGGCGGGGAGAGCCGTGGGACCGGGAAGGACAGGAGACGCGGCCGGCACTGCCGCCTTTTGTTCCGGCCCGAGGTGGGTGTTTGTCCCGCTGCCTTTTGTGCCGGCTCCTCGCGCTTGCCCTCCCGCGCCGCCGCCGCCGCCGCCGCCGCCGCCGCCGCCGAAGGGCAGGAGCCAGGGCCGGGGGAGGAGGCGGCCGGGGGCACGCGGGAGAGGGAGGGAGGGAGCCGGGACTGCTGCCGCCTGGGTTGCCGCTGCCCTCCCCTCCCGACCGAACCTCAGAGGCAGCAAGGAGAAGACTGGCACATAAACAAACAAATACATAAAAATAAAATAAATAAAACAAGGCAAGAGAATGTACAATTTCTTGCCCCCAAATCGAAGCCAAACGCT
Organism: Macaca nemestrina; assembly: GCF_043159975.1. NCBI lineage: Eukaryota > Metazoa > Chordata > Mammalia > Primates > Cercopithecidae > Macaca > Macaca nemestrina. The sequence continues at coordinate 60,761,907 of NC_092137.1, read as the reverse complement.
CTGCCAACCCTTTTCTGTGACGGCCTTCTCTTTGACTCCCCCACCAGCCCCCCTGCAAAAATCTCACAATCTCTAATCCAGAAAAAAATTTACAATCACCCTGTTCCCCAAAACCCCTTCAGTTGCAAACTTAGGGCGCCGGCGGCACGGAGAGGGAGAGAGGAACTCCCTCCTCTTACTATTTTTTGGAAGATTTTCAAAAAAAGTGGAAGTGGATTTTGATTGGGAAAAATCTCGTGTCTGAATGTTTACAAGCACCGCGTGTGCGGGAGCCTCCTGCCAACAAACAGACAGAGGACCGAGCGCGGCGCGGCAGCCCCGGAGCAGGCGGCAGCGGCGGCCTGGCCTCGCCCGGGCCTTGCCCCACCTCGCCGCGCCCCAGCCCAGCCCCGGATCGCCCACCCGGTGCCCGCCGCCCACCCGCCAGGCACGGCGGCAGGCCACGCAGTGACTCCGCGCTAGCCTGGCCCGCGGTCCTGGTCCGCCCCCAGCACAATGCCCAGACCTCTTCTCGACCTCCCAGACTGCGAAATCGGCTGGGTGAAACTCGGCTTTGCAAAGCATTTTTATTTTGCAAAGCAACTGTAAAAGCGCGTTCTGCGCCTCCCCTCCCCTCTGCCCTGGGTACTCTCTCAGATGTCTCTTGTCCACAGCTCGGGACCGCGAGGAGGTCACCACGTGCTTTCCCTGCCCACCCCCCACCCTGCCCGGTCTGGCCACGAGTCCCCCTGCTCCCCGAGCACGGCCAGGCCAGGTGGCGGGGTTGCCGGGAAAGGGCAGGGCAGAAGTGTGTTTGAGTATGCATTTTGAGGGTGCTGGATCCTGGGACCCCGAGCACTTCACCCTTTGGGGCTTGCCCTCTTCCCCAGGCCTGGCTCGGTCTGAGGTTCTTGTGAGTCTATATAAGAGGTGGTGGTGTTGGCTGTCTCCCGCTGACTGCGCCTGAAAGGCGGGCGGTGGGCACTTAGGAAAGTTTGGCAGCAAGGGAAAGAAAGGCGTGAGGGCCCACATTCCCCCCCTACCCAATTTATGATTCTTACTTTAAATTTTTGATGCAGTTTTAAAGGACCACCTATACTTGGTTCTGTGTTTTTTTTTTTAAAAGGGGTGGTGGTGGGGGGTGCGCACAGGGAATTGAATTTTTCACTGGGCCCTGGAACTTGTCACACACTTCGGAAGCTCCCCCGCCCCGGCACGTTGCGGGGCCCTCCCTCTCCCCACCCCCTCGCATCCCTCCCTCGTCGCTCTCCCCCGCCCCCCACTCCCCCGGCCGCGCCGGATGCGGATCAGACGCGGCGCGCGGCGGTGTGAAGTTACAGCCCGGCCAGGTACCGGCGGGAAGGAAGGGCAGTGTTCGCAGGACTCGGGAAAGTCAGGCCCTTCTTCGGAAGGATGCAGTGGGGGCTCAAAGGACAGACTGGGGCGCGCAGTCCGGGCTGCTCCCTCGTACCCCTCTCCCTCTTGGGTCCATCTTGGGACACTCTAGGCAGGGAGGGTTAGTTCCCCTTCCTCCTGTCCCAGGGTTAAAGGGCCAGTTTGGGAGGGGATGAGGGGGCTACTTTCTCTCCTCATTTTCTGGGTGCGCAGAGGGGGCAGGAGCCATCCCGGTCCTCAGGACCACCCCCCCGCCCCCCGCCTTTGCTCTGTGGGCTGAATGAGCCATTCGGTCGCTAGGAGGCAGAACAAGATCAAGAAAGCTCAGCGAACTTGAACCTGTACCAGAGCCTCCCCCACCTCCTGCCCGGCGATTCTCGTCCGGGGAGGAACAAGCTTTGCGAGGGTGGGGGTGGGGGGAACGAACGGTTAGGCAGAATTCCCTTTCTCTCCCCCATCACCTCGTATGTCTTTGTTCTTCATTTTGACTTTAAAAATGCTTCTGGCAGGGGCCGCGGAGAAGCGACCCGGCGCGCGGCCGACACCCCCGTGCGCGAGCTGAGACCAGCGCGCGCCGGGCTTGGAGCGGGGTGCAGTTTTTGCTTTCTTTCGCGGCCGGCATTTTTGGTAGGGAGGAACCGGGAGTGCGCGCTTTAGGGCTTCGGGGCATGGCCAAAGAGGGAGATGTGGCAAGTTTGCACTTGGTCTCCAGGCTCACTTCTTCCATCCCCTCACCCCCATGGAAAGCACAGACCTCGGTGGCCTCGGCTGGCTTGCTCGGCGGCTCTGCAGCCTGGCACCCCCCTCCCCGCCTCCCGTGGCTCTCGCCTCGGAGCTCGGAATCACAATAGTAATAGTTATCATCATAATGATGCGGGCAAGCAGCGTCATTAATAATGAATAACCGCAGCCACCTCTGCGCGCACACCCAGTGCTCAGAATTGCGGGGGAAACGCATTTGCAGAGATCCCCCAAAGTAAAAAGTGTAAGCTTGTGGACACAGAATGAATTTCAGGACCCGCACTTGAGGTGTGTGCGGAGATACTGAGACTGCACCAGGTTAACCAGCCGGTTTTTCCAAACCTCACTTCCTTTTTCACCCACTGGCGGGCCCAGGGAACCGTCACCCCGCGGCCGAGCTGGACGGGCATGGAGGCAGCAGTCAGGGCCCCTGGCTGCCCTCTGCCGCCGGGCCCCCGGGCCGCCGGGCCCCAAGACCCCGCGGTCGCTGCTGCACGTGTTCGCAGCAAGCGCGGCGGGAGCCTGCAATCAGCACGCTGCTCGCTTTGTGCCTTAGAGTCCCCGCGCCCAACTTCACTTTCTGCACGGTCCACCCCTGCCGGGCCCCCTGCCCCGGGCCCGTAGCCCCCGGCTTTGCTTTTGTTTCTTTGCTTTTCCTCTCTGAATTTCAGCCTCCTTTTGCTTCTTTACCCTGTTAAGACAATCAAGGGGAAGGACTTGGAAAGCAAACTTGAAGACACATCTCCCTTTCCCCCTCCCCCTCCGCTCCTCGGCAGCTCTCGTTTCCCTCGCTCCTTACCAACATTTCTTATCAGGATTATTTTTTTTTCGTTATATTTATTCTTTTGCAACTACACAGAGAGGAAAGAGATCTCAGTCTGCCACCGAGAGACATTGAGACGTTCCAGGCTGTCTTGCTGTTTGAACGTAGAAGCATTTTATTTTCTATTTCTTCCTCCCCTCGTAGAAAGAATTCGCGGCTAATTATTATGATTATTTGCTCACTCCCTTCCACTTCAATCGAGGACTCCCTGCTTTGTAGCCGGAGTTTAGGCCGGAGCTTAGAAACGTTGGTATTATTGGGGCGAAGGAGGATGGAGTTGAATTGAGGGAGGGGGTAAAATGGCTGAGGTTAGTAAGGTTTTTAGGGAAAGGGGAATTTGCATTAAAATGCAGAGAAATTATCAGATGCCCAGAAAGGAAATGTTGATTGCCACTGAGAAAAGATGTCAATGCAAATCAGTAGACTACACTATGAGAATTGTGTTTTCATATTTTCTTTGTGTCCCACTTTGTCTGATTTTTAATAATATAGCAGCAATATTAAAACACGGTTTGGTATTTCTCTGAACATCACTAGCCAAATGTTTTGCAAGGAGACCGATGTTAAACGTATTTCATACATCAGGATATAATTCTTGTTAATTAGCAATAATTTACGTTAAGAGCATAGAAAATGTTGAGGTTACAGGTTTTATATCTGTACATTTGATCATCTTGTTATTTTCAAGAACTTTGCCTCCTATAAAATTAATTAGGTGAAATGTGGAGGTGTAATCAGCAACCTCTGAATTACCACTTCATTTCCCGGTTTTGATTGTAAATCAGTTCAGTCACTACATTTAGAAGACTTTAACCAAGTCTGTTTTGAACCACATTACTTTTAACTATTTGATACCTAGGAGAATATTTCCTTTTGCACCTAAATAATATTCCCACTTTTAGAAATGTGTCAGGCCTTGGGAAAAAAAAAAAAAAAGAATCTTAACGGTGGAATTAAAAATTTTTTTTTTTGCAAAGGTTCTGTGTACTACTAACTTTGATAAAATAAAATATTTTCCTGAGTTTTCCTTCAGTCTGAAACCTCAGAACTTGCAGCTAATGCTAAACAAAAAAGCCACATTTATCAATGTGTACTTAAAATCCTTAATTCAGACAACAGAAATATTTTGAGAATGAGTTCCCTATTCCTCACTTGGTCAAAATGGAAGCAAATGTAAGAGAAGAATGACATAAAGGCACAATGCAGAAGCACTTCCGTTTGTCTTCTTTTATTTGAAAAGTATGCATATGTATTCTGTATTTATCTTTTGGCCAGTATGTTGGGCAAATAAACATAAATGCTTACTTTACTGTCTTTATTAGTAGGAATATAACCTTCATATTCCTGTGGTGACCTTATGTTAAATTAGGAGGAGTACCAGAGGCTAGAAATTATGAGATGTCCTACTTGAGCACAGGTGCAGCTAGGCAGGGCTCTCTCAATATTATTTCACCTAGCACATCTGGGAGTTACTCCAGATCTTCCCCCTCAATATTCAGCCTGGGTAGGGTTGAAATAAATTTAACCTGAGTTCACTGGATTTTTGCACTTTATCAAAATCTGTTCCAATATTCTACACTCAAATTAAAATCTATTTTTTGATTCTCTGTGGCTTTAAGTTCATTAAATGTGAAATTGGCAGCTTGCTAAAGAAGGTCAGACTGATTAACTGTTTAAGACTTGTACATTTTCTGCTTCAGTTTTATTAACTGGCAGCATCCTGGATGTGTTTTGTATTTTGTGATTTTTTTTTTTCTTTTGATAGAGCAAGCATAAGATTTCATAAGCAGAGACTTACCAACTCTCTTTTCCCCTTTGGAAGGTTAAAAAATGATAGAAGCTGGTAAAGTAGATGCTGGAGTATTTTAATACAAAGTTAAAAAAAAAAAGCCAACAGGAAAAAAAGACATGGCTACCTTGTTATACCATCCGCTGGTGATTATGTGTGCAGAAATAGTCACATAATGAAGCATTTTGGAGCTCATTCAGAAAATTAGTCAACTTTGACAACATTAGGTGAAGTATTTCAAGTCTAAAGAAAGGACTTCTCAGCCTTGCTCTGAAATGTGGTGTTTGCTTGACCATTCTGATTTTTATGTCATGGATGCCACCAAGTACAAACATATTTAGAATATTTTAGGCATTCCGTTTCTCAGAATAAAAAAAAAAAAGACTAATTGGCTTATTTTCTTAAGTACTCAAAAGTATCCCATTTAGCTAATGTGTCTGAGAAGTATTGCCAGTGAATTTGGTATTTCTTTGATTTTGTGGCACTGCTGAGAGTGAAAGCAGAAAGGTTTTTGGCAGTGTGAATTATGCTGCGACATGATTATTATTTAGATCCGTTTCATAGGTGCATGCAGTCGTTTTCTTATTACGGCAGTGTAAATGTGGCACATTTTTCGTGTGACATAGTAGCTTTCTAATTTATGAAGCCTTGTCTGTTTACTTAGGAGTATATACATTCACACACAAAGGGTGTGTGTGTTTATTCACCTCTCCTTTCATTCTTTGGCACAATGGACAACTTAGTGTATAGGAAAAAAGAAACAAATTTGGTTTCTCTCCATTTTTTTTTTAACCAGTTTTTCTTGTAGTTATTATTTAAACTTCCTTTATGTTCCCTGTGTTAACTATTTAAGTAGCATTCTTTCTAAACTTACAAACCAGACACATTTGTTGCTGTGTGTGTGTGCATGTGTATATGTGTGTGTGTGTGTGTTCTCTGGAGTTATGCAAGGAAGACTGTTTTCTATACATATATGATGATTTGCCTCATTGATAAATTTGCTCTCTGGTTGATAACCTTCACATCCTTGTACATCTTGTATACTCACATTTTCTGGGTATTACATAGAGAAGCCTAGAAACACTTTACATGATGTGGTAGGATGGCATGGGGTTGAGATGTGCTTTTCCCCCTTTCTCTCCTCTCTGGCACTCTAATAATTGTGCTTTTGTTTTTCCAACCACAGCCGAACCTCTTGAAGCCATTCTTACAGATGATGAACCAGACCACGGCCCGTTGGGAGCTCCAGAAGGGGATCATGACCTCCTCACCTGTGGGCAGTGCCAGATGAACTTCCCATTGGGGGACATTCTTATTTTTATCGAGCACAAACGGAAACAATGCAATGGCAGCCTCTGCTTAGAAAAAGCTGTGGATAAGCCACCTTCCCCTTCACCAATCGAGATGAAAAAAGCATCCAATCCCGTGGAGGTTGGCATCCAGGTCACGCCAGAGGATGACGATTGTTTATCAACGTCATCTAGAGGAATTTGCCCCAAACAGGAACACATAGCAGGTAAATGAGAAGCAAGGAGAAAAGCTGTTTGCATGTTTTCTTTTCATTTTCAGAGGTGCTGTAGCCAAGCAGTAAGGAGTGGTAAAGTGCTTTCTCTATTTCTCCATGTGACTGTCCATGACAGCCCTGTAATGTTAAAATAATCATTTCTGTTGCTTACGTCCAGAACACAGAAAAATAAATATTTTCCACCTAACTGAATCAGATGTAGGCAGGACAGGTACACACACCAGACACCCTCTCTCTGGATCTGTCGATTTTGGATTTCTTTTCTTCCCCATCCCCACCTTCTCATTTCGAAGTATTGAACTTTACTACACCTAGTCCAGTTCCATTGTCCATTTCCAGACTTGGTGACATGTCAGAGGCAAAGTGGCCATATAGGCATTTGCAGTTCAGCTAACGACTTGTTTGACTCAGAACATCTGGCCAGGCCTCCTTAGGGGTTCAGCTCGTTCTCAAGGCTTCCCAGAAGTAGACTAGGCTGGCAGGGTAGTTGGAGGAGGTGGAAAGAGTTAACTGAGCTTCAGGGCTAGCCTTGGATCCATATTGGCTGTCAGCCCGGATGGGGCTGTAATTAAACACAGCCCCGTGGTGGGATGACACCATGACCTTGACTTTAAGATGCCATTTTCGACTGGCCAGGCCAGAGTAGAGAGGGCAGTTGCTGAAGCGCACAGACATGCTTACTCGAAAAGTTTAAGGGCATGTTGGAAATTTCAAAAGGTTGGTTTGACAGGAACGGCTGCTCCCTGCAGCCTGCCTCCTCAGCTAAATGATAAATGCTTCTCTGTGCTCTCTCTTGTCTCTGATGTGGTTTTGACAGATGTATCTTGATTTTGTTTGTGGTTTACACAGCCACATGTCACCCTTACAAATGTCCAGTCCAGACTCCACTGTTTCTGCTATAACACAATGTAAAAATTTTCTTGGAAAAATCCACACGCATATTCAACAGCCCTCCCTCCTTCGGTTAATTTTAGCAGGGAGGTAGCTAGGTGTGTGGGTTTCTCGGCAGCTCAAGGGAAAAGGAATTAAAGGCTAGCAGTGGGACTTAAATTCCCTGCTCTAAGTGATGAACAGCAACGCTATATAGTGACCCTCAAAACATTTTTTGATTGAGCACATTAGACAAAGTCGATACAGATTCTGTGATGACCGACATGCCATGCCTGTTGGTGGATCGCTTTCTTCCATCTGCCCCCCACCCAGCTCCCGAAAGGCAAGAGGTTTGTTCAGTTTTAGGAAAGGTGGTGCATATCATCAGTTGATTCACTGGAACTTGTCTCTCTGACCTAGTTTGACCACAGAGTTGAACCATAATAGGTCAGTGGTCCAGAGGGGATTAAATGTCATATTATTTCTCCTCTCCCCCTCTAGAATTTGATCATTAAAACCAAACGTGGCATTTTCTTTCTTTTTTTAATGCTTTCTGTAATAACACTCAGATACACTCCCTTTAGTGAAATGGGAAATCTGCTACTGGGGAAGCTGCATTTGCAGAGTGTATTTCTTGAATCCACCACATTTACCTTATGTGACATGTAGGTGAAGATTTTATCTTCCCTACCCCCCAGTAGGATGTGGGAATGACCATTTCCACGTGTTGTCTTGTGACTGGAAGGAAAATGAACAGAAGTGTAAGGCATGATTAATGAAGCAAGAGCAGGCGGAAGGGGATTTGTCGTCTTCGGAGATCCAAAGCCTTGCTAAATCACCAAATATGGAGTAACACTTGCGTGATGTAACATCGTATTTACATATCGAGCTGCTCGTTTAAAAGACAAAACACAGTGTCTGTCAAGCAAGAATTAAAACCACACTTCTTACTGAGGTCCCAAATAGGTTATTCAGTCTCAGATTAACCAGCTCAAAAATTCTGTGCCTCTGTATTTGGAGGAGGAATCTAAAAGCTGGGGGGAAGGCCTTACGTATAGTTAAGGCTTTTACTGCTATCGTTGTGAATCTATGTAGGGAAATAAAAGATATTTGCTTGAACTCCCTGGTTGTCTAAAGGTTCTGTTTTTTTTTTTTTTTTTTTTTTTAAAGAACAAGTACAATAGCAGAACCTGGAGAAGCCAAAACCAAAAGCAAATTTAAAATATATTTTATAGAGCTAATAATCAATTGTTTAACTGAGACGAAAAGCTCTCTAAGATGTCTAAGATATTCAGTGGGTGCACAACAAGTGCTGCGACCCAGGTGAGGTAAACCTTTCGTGCATGAATAATTACAAAGTCTTGATTTCTTTCATTGTGTTTAATCACCTGTTCCCACCCTGGAACTGGCTGAACATAAATAGTGTGGTCACATCTCAAAGTGAGATGTCAGTAACTAGAATCACGACTTCTCATAATTCACAGTAATGAATTAAGAGTTTCCTATGGTGAAATTACCATTCTACCATTGCACATAAATTCCGATGCTCTGGCCCTCAGGTGCCCCTGAAGCGAAGTTCTGGAAGACGGCTATGTGTGTACCCCCAGCCCATTTCTCTAAAGCACGTCTCTGCAATTCCAAGTCTGCTTTTCTTTTTATGATGAGGAAGGAAACAATAACAGTAATCATTCAGTAGATATTTGAATTGTGTCACAAAAAGAAAAGAGAAGCAATGCTTTTGTATTAAGGAAAGAGATATATTGATGAATCTCTAGAAGAATATGTTTGGCAACCACATAAAAGATAGTCATTTAAGCGTGCTGGGTAGGAAAGCCTTTATTAAAGTGATGTAAGTTGGATTTGAGTTCACTGTGAGCCTGTACCATTTTATAGGCAGGAAGCAAGAATAAAACAGTGACAGATTCTTCCTAAGATAAATAAAACTTAGAATTCGGGGCTTTCAGATAGGAGAATAAGGCAGAGTTCTTTACATCTTGAGTAAAATGGTATGCATTTTCACTGTACTCAGGCCTCTCCAAGCTGAGGTTTTTTTTTTTTTTTTTTTTTTTTTTTTGAGACAGAGTTTTGGTCTTGTTGCCCAGGCTGGAGTGTGGTGGCATGATCTTGGCTCACTGCAACCTCTGCCCCTCTGCCTCCCAGGTTCAAGCGATTCTCCTGCCTCAGCCTCCCTAGTAGCTGGGATTACAGGCACCCGCTGCCAAGCTTGGCTAATTTTTGTATTTTTACTAGAGACGGGGTTTCACCATGTTGGCCAAGCTGGTCTTGAACTCCTGACCTCAGGTGATCCACCTGCCTCAGCCTCCCAAAGTGCTGGGATTATAGGTTTGAACCACCTCACCTGGCCCAAGCTGAGTATTTTTTAGAGAGGATTCTTTTTACCTGGTGAGTAGATGGGTATGTGCTCCCCCACTTCATCCATGCACACATATGAGCTGTACACATAGTTGTTAATCAGGTTGATTTTTTCATTTTATTTAAATATTCAAAATATTGTGTGATTGTGACCCATTGAGATAATTGAAGTAGTGTTAATTTAGCTGGGAATTAGCAGCTTATGTTGTGTGGGCCCAGTTCATCAATGTGTGTGTCAAATATCCACCCTCAGATATCAGCAGCCTTTGACTTGCAGTCAGAGCTTTCAATAGGGGTTTTGTTTTGTTTTCTTTTATTTTTAGTCTCATATGTTATGATGGGGGAAATATTCATGGAAGATGACTGAATGTGAAACTGCTGTTCCCTTATAGAAAAGACCCAAGCATGATCCCATCATGTCAGATTTGAGGTTTTGGCTTATTGCACATAGGAATCTTTACATTAGGTTTGGGCTGTCATAAAGTTCACTTTTTGAGAGACTAGAGAAAAAATATGACAAATCCTATAAAATGTAGTAAAGTCTGCTCCTGTTCATATGTAACATTTTTTTCTCTTTAAAATCATAACATAGACATTTATATCAGGGTATTTAAAATTATTTGCCTAGACAGTATAGCTGGTATTTAAATAATTATATATCAGACAGATACTCTAAAGAAGGGAGATATACTAATTCAAAATGGAAATACATTAGCATGCTACTTAAAAGTAGATCAAATATAATATGCTTTTCAGAATTTAGAAAACTAACTTACCTTTTCTTTTTGTATCCATTCTGATTCTCTCCTAGCTCAGACTGAACTGGAGGATGTATTTGTGTAACTTGTGGTATAAATGTAAATGAGACTATAAATTATAGTATGCTGTTATGACTACTTATTTTTCTTTTCTCTTTATTTATGTGATTCTGAATAAAAACGACTGACCTCTGAATTTTCAGCATGGCAGTTAAAACAAAAAAACACCACTACCACAAAAACAATATACTGGTGAACATTTTATTTACCTTCAGAATCCAGAGAGTAGAGAACATTGTTTCCTAATAAATACCTAGGATTTTCATAGGGAGCCTATGTTTGCGAGGCCACTATCCAAAGACTCATGTTCATGAAACTGGGAGTCCTATATACAAGCTGTATTTGTAAATAAGACAGAGAAAGGTTGTGAACTGGCAGCTTGGATGTTTTGTCAAAGTACAATGTCAGAGAAACTCTTTCTAAGACAAATTGTAAATAGAACTGTCACAGTGATTGCATGATTGAGCCGCAGAAGTGTCCTACAATTGTTGGCATTGTCAGGACTTTTGAAAGCTTAATTAAACACAGTGGCCCGCATGGCTGCTAAACTTACTAAGGAAAGCCAAAAGGAAAAAAAATATATATCTAAAATGTAGCAGATCCTAAAGATCCCAAACTTCTTTAGACATTACCCTTGTGGTGACACAGAAAAGATGCATTGTGCATTTTCCTAGTCATCTTTTATAAATAATAGTTTTGAGAATAGGTCCACGTGATATGAAGATCATCCTGTGTGTGATGTGGAGATTGTGTTAGTTTTTCTGTCTCCTGCTGTTACAGACAGTTAATGTAAAAATGGCCTTTTATTGGAAACACAAATATGTATTCAATTCAAGAACAGGAGCAGAGGGGGACAAAGTTTCCCTCCCGTTCTCTGTGTTTATTCTGTGAAAGCTTAAAAAAAAACAACAACCAGTGCTGTAATTTCTTAAATCACCCCATTCCTTGTTGTGTTGCAAGTTGTGCCTTTACTAAGGATCTGAAATATGTTTTGCACACCTTTCTCTTAGTGAATGTGGCATTTAATTGTGGAGCTGCACATGGACTGGAAAATGCAACTGGGTGTAGAAACGTGCAGGCAGGGTCAGGACAGGCAACCTTCAGCTCAGGGAGGAGGCGAGTTGGATGCATATTAATGGCACCTTTTAGAGTCCTGGAAAATCATTAATGTCACACTGCAGCCTCCATGTAGTTTGGCTAATGTGGGAGTACTAAATTGGGGTACATAACAAACATGCAAATCCTAGGGAAACATTTTTTAGATTTTTGTGATTTCTCAATGAAAGTGTTTAGTAACAGAGAATAGGTGAATGGTGGCTTTGCGTGCTGGTCAGTAAGAAAGGAAGAAAGTTTGGCTTTCCTTTGTGGGGAGATATTAAATTTAACCGAAGTAGAAAGCATAGCGAGGGAGATGCACCAAGATTGCGTCACTCGATGTTAATTTAATCTACTTTGGTTGGTCTGTTCACACCCTTTATTGCACAAAGAAATCATTTGACAAAATTTACCCCAAGTCCAAGTCTGTTTTTACATACAGTAGTACTAGCTTTGTGCAATAAAAAGCACTTAGCATCAAGCTGGACCCAGCCTGGCACCTTGCCACTTTTTTAGCATGAGATTTAATCACCAAGGATCTTTAGTACCTTTCTGCTTGTTCAGATTTCATTTGGGTCATGGCTATGTCAGCAGTGTTGTTATTTCAAGGATTAAAAAAAAAGATTCTAACTTAGAGCCCACTTTTAACATTATTTCAAATCAAGTAGGTTTGTATGTTATGTGTCAATTTGGATGACATTAATAAAGTTCATAAAATACGTTCAGCCTATATAATTTAATGGATAATGACTACTATTTTTATTTGTAATACAAATAGGAAATTGACCATTGTCTCCCTCCCTCCTTGGTTCTTTTCTCCTACCCAGGTAAATGAGCATCCTTAAACAGCTTCTTCCTTTTACGACCAGGGTACAGAACACTGGCCAATATCAGTAAATTTACCTTTGTAATTTGCCACGTAGTTTTTACAACATGACCTAATTAATTTGAGCACGAACCATATTATTGCTACTGGAGTCATTTTCTGTCACAAACTTAATTTCCAGGAAATGTAACCTGACAAATAAGAATTCTTTAGCTCTCTCCATGTGCTCCTAGAGACCAAAGGCAGATTTAAAATAATAATAATTTTAAAAGTGCCAGCATTATTAAAGCCAGTATGCTTGATGCCAAACTCAATTTGAAGCCAGTAAACATCAGACTGTATTTCTAATCAGTTTTAGAATGTAACGTATTCCATATTGGATTCATTGGAATTTGTCTCCTTGCTTTTTACTGGCCAGCTGCACTCCCTATGCATTTTTAAAACATTTCAGCAAAGGCTTTTGCTGTTCTTAGCAGGGTTAGTAACTTGGGGTCTATTTCTGAGCTCATTCGTCATTCTGCAATGGCATTGAGTTAGGTTGGCAAGGGAAGGATTTGAGGCATGGGGGGTGGTGAGGTCACTTCTGATCCCAGCAGGGAATAGGTGAGCTTCATTTGCCTTTACAATAGGCGCACAGTTACTGCACCTTGGAGGAGCTCTCAGGTGCCGCTCAGATGGGCGCATGTAAATGCCCTGTCAGATGTGGAGCTGGAATATTAATGCTTCTTCCACCACCGCACCATAATAAAGCTGTACACAGCAAGCTTAATATGCAGCTAGTCTGGGGAATTGTATAAACTTAGATAGCCCAGTGTGAAAGACAGCAATGGAAAAATGCTCGATATGCCACAGTTTCCATTCTTGTTCTCCTTTGATCTATAGCAAAATGAAAACATCATCCTTTTCTTCTCTTGGAGTTGTCTCCCCAACTCTGCCACCTCCCAATTCACCACCAGAATTTTTTTGCATGTGCTGGTATGGAGAAATGCAACATAATTTGTTTCATATGGTTAATTACAGGCGTTTGAATATTTAAAATTTTAAATAGCCACAGTTCCAGCTTTTCCTGTTAAAAGTATGTGATTTGAACAAAGGGAGTACAGTGTAAATATTTGTGGTGATTTGCAACACCCCTCTTTCCCCATTAAACACACACACACACACACACACACACACACACACACACACACACAGAGAGAGAGAGAGAGAGAGAAACATTCAGTTTAAATCTAGTACTGATCTAAAGGACTTCTGCACCTTCATTTGTACTTTTTTTTTAAAAAAAACTTTCAACTGGAATTCCATTAAAATATTTCACCATTATATTTTTGAGTCCACATTGCTTGAGGTTTTAAAGAAGATTTTTATGTGTTCATTTAACAGAATCAACAGCTGTCAGAAGCAGTTGTGGTAGATCCACAAAACATATAAAGAAAAATACATGTTTCCTGAAACAAAACACTTGGAAAAATAAGCTGCCAAGAACTGGCGAATTAGAAGTTTGCAGACAGGGAACTGAAGTGTCGTCTCTTGGTTCACCCTGGAGACTGATGTGAGCGGATCTGATGCAATGCTGCTGGAAGATTTACCTGCGCAGGTTGCTCCTCTAAGGCAATGCGCAGTGCACGATTGACGTGTGCACCAGAGCTAAGCTGGGCCTCAGCTCACTCCATCTTCTGCCCTATTTTTTCCCTTTTTGATCTCTTTAGATAGATAAAATACCAAGTTCTCAGAGTGCTAAACAACAAATTATATGTACCTAAAGGTGAGATGATCAGGTTTAAACTTCCTGTAAAAGAGGCGAGAAGGCGCCTTGCACACTCTTTTCCAGATAGGGCTGGCAGCATGTTATTCAGAACTGAATCGGTCTCCGCCAGGGAATTCCCAGTGGGAACCTGGAGCAGGTATGTTGATGAAGGGGATACCTGGGGACCTTTGGTCACTCACAATGAGTTTTTGTTTGTATTCTGACTGTTGTTAGCATTGCTGATGAACAATTACACCTACAATTTGATTTTAGTTTTAGATAGAGGTGAATCTACTGATTAAAAACTCCCATTAAAATAAAAAATGGAATTATTGTGAAACCTGCAAGGGTGCCTTCAAAAAGAACACCGGTGTTGTTGTGTACCTACCTCGCCTTTCTATTTGCTTTTTGAACATTCTAAAAAACAAGGAAGCTTTTTGCTAAGCATCAGGGCATTTAAATTTATTTATATTCATCAGTTGTTCATTTTCTTAACATGTAATGATGCATAAAAAAGCTGCAAGGAAATCACATCTGTTAATTTTTAGAGAAATAAGGTGTAGCTTGGATTCTTATGTTGGAGCACAAAGCACTGTGTGCCAAGTCTGATCCTGTACATTTTAAATATAGAGTTTTAATATTTGGCCAATCCCCCCTCTCTCCAAACAAAAACAAACCTCAAAAAACTAAGAGAACCAAACCTGAAGTATTCTCCTTCACCAACTCAGGGTATACCTTGATTTTATGATTTATTTACTTTTAGGGGGGAACTCGTCAGTGAACCATTTACTCCCCATTTTAACTTCCCTGCCCCAGATCTTTTCAGTTCCCAGTTAGAACAATACATTAACCAATGTTAAATCTTAAATCGCATGAGTTTCTCTCTCCTACTGCATTGCACCCTAAGATTTAAAAAAAAAATTATTCCTTTACATTTAAAAGTGAACATTGGCTACTGAAGAATGATTTAAAGGCTGAAAAAAATTTTAATAATAAATCGTAACCTCATGTTATGTTTTTGTTATGTTAAGGGGAAAAAATCAATAAGGAAAAATTTAATTCTGATAAAGATACTCTTGGATCTTTGAAAACAACTGCTGTCCTTTTAACTAAAACATTTGAGCAGCTTCAAAGACTATGTATTTCTTCTGATCTTGGAGCTGTGTGACTGGTAGCAAGAAAGAAAAAAAAATCTTATTCTACATACAAGTGGATTGCTTAACAAGTCAGCACAGACACGTACTTGTTTGTACAATAGAGATAAAAATTCCTGTATAAAAATAATTCAGCTGCTGACAGCAGGCATTGTTGTTGGACCTGTCTTTTGTGCTTGTCCCAGCTCTGGGCCCCCCTCCCCTCCTATCTGCTTGGGGCAGCCTGCTGCCTGCACACTCCTGACCAGAAGTTAATTGCTATATATTAAGTATATAGGTATTGTATTTAAAGAGGACTATCTCAAGGCTTCCTATATGCATTCCACTTTACTTTCTGATGTGATTGCGGTGTTGCCAGCAGGGGGGTGGCAGGCAAACGCTCTAATAGGGAAAATCACTTGAAGGCAGTTAGGGGAAATTTGGCCTTCAAGTCCCATTTGCTCTGCAGTGTAGCATCGGTTTCTAAACTTTTGTTTTTAATCTAATTCTGATTTACCCTGTCACATCCCATATCAACCCTCGTTGAACTCTACTCATGTAGAGTAACATTAGTGTCAAACGGAATTGGTCAGGACTGTGGACCTGTGGCTCATACAGTTGGTTGTGGATGTGGATTCCATGCAGCTCTGCATCCTATCCTTTCTAATAAATGTTAAAATGTGGCACATTTCTGAACAGCGCCCAAGGATAAGAGAGTTAAGAAATCAGGGAGTAGTACCTGAGATTTTCTCCCTTCTCTTTCCCATTTCCTTGATAATATCCACATTTCTGGTAAGATCAACTCTAGGAGAAAGTCTGAGGCTGGGGGAGAGAGGGGGAAAAGGGTGCGGAGAGAGGTTCTTGGAATATTCTTCGATAGCAGTTCAAATGAAATCCCCACAGCAGAGAGCTTTTGGGTCTAGCAGTGGAGCGGTAAGCTCGGACACGTGGCCTTTCGAAGCTGTTATTCTCAGTCTGACTTGCACACCAGCTGAGATAGGACTTAACATATACTTTCTTGCTTTCACCTGGGTTGGAGAGGTTCGGGTTGGGTGGAAGAGGAATTCATTGGGAATTCTGTCACTAGAATTTTTTAAATGTCAGGAGGTTAGCAAGGTGTGGGTTAGCATTCAAGCAAAGGATTCTTCTCCAGACTAGTAATTGGAAAGCCTGAAAATCCAGGTTCCCACGATACTCTAATAACTGGGGTGGGATGGTGGTGATGGGTGGACACCACGGCTTTCTGAATGTCAGCTGATGTCTGCATGACCCGTTCACCATGGATTCAGTGTGGCTAGTGCTGAATGGGGGAAATCAGAAAGGCAGATCTCAAGCAACAGGATATGCACTCCTCAGAAGTAAACCAGACCTTGCTCCTCTCCCTCCTGTGCCTCTCCTTTCTTGCTGGTTTCCCTTTGGAAGCAGAAACTTCTAAAATTAATGCCACTCCAAGCCAGTGAAAAAGCTGTTTTTATACCACAGTGGATGTTTACACAGGAGAGACAACTTGAGGGGGAAAAGGCTTTTTGGGAGGGTGGAGGGACTCGAGTTAATCTGTTCTGTTGGAGGACTGTGCAGTATTGCCTATGAGCGACTCTGGGCTGTTTTTGATAAATTACCATGTTTAGAGATAGGTTTGGCTCTTAAGGGCTTAGTTTTATGAACAAAGTCCGTGACGATGTTTGCAGCCTCTGTTTGTCTCTGAGCCCCTTTGGCTTGACTAGAAGCTCTATGTTTAGTTTAAGCTCAGTCTGGAAGATATAACAATTTTGCATTAAAAAAATGAGGAAATCATAGGAAGAAAAACCCTTTGCTTTTTGGATGAATCTTACTGATAATTTGCTAAAGCTCATTTGAATTTTAAGCACTTCTTTAATCTTCAAAGGCTAAATTGCTTTATGAATATGCATGGTGTGGGCAGACTTCAGTTCATTACCTAGTTGTAAATTCTAATGACCATTAGGTCCTTCCAGTAATTGCGAATTGTTTTGCATTTTTGATTGGCCTATTAACATGTACATTCGGTGCACATCAGGCTGGCCTGTCAGCCTGCTGAAGGAGAAAAAAAAGGTGAAAATTGTTTATAGCACCAAGATTCTTAGATTTTCAATCTTGCAAAATTGATGATGTAAAAAAATTAAAGCAGTGTTTTTTCTTCTCAAGATTGAAAGTTCACCAAGAGATTTGACATATTTAATTTACATGATGACTTTGCACTCCTTCATTAATGCAATTTGCATATGAAGCTGTTGTTAATCACTTTTGATCATGTTTTGTGTATTAGCTGCCTCAGTGGCTCTCCTCCTCAGATGCCCCAGTAGAAAGGAGCAAAATGATGCATCTTCTTGCCAAGTTTCCTTTAGTGAATTGAGGAATTAGAAGTCTAACCTTGAGTAATTACATATGTTTTATCCGTTTTCTTTTAACGTTAAGTACAGTTTGTGAACGTGTTGGCTGGAAATCGTTCTCATTTGGGGAGAAGACTGTAAAATTTAAGTATATGATTGAGGCACTTCCAGATACATAGAGAAATATGTATTGCCTGTTTCTGTTCCCCACGAACGTTGCAGGGCAGTTTTATTGTTAGCAGTTTGATGGCAGGAAGCCTTGGCTATTCCAGTGTATTAAGACATCAGGTTCCTCCTTTGGAAGAGGGAAGGCTACAGAACTACAAACCTTTCTAACAATGCTTTAGATTTCTTCTTTAGATAGCACCTAAAGAACTTGGGCCTGGGTTTGGCTGACTCTTTTATCTTTTAGATCAAGTAAGTTTTCCCATTCAGCTGCTGCTCTGAGCTACAATGTGTCCTCCCCTCATCACCAAAGTATATCCTGGTCTCCAGGCTCCCTGGGCTCCCAGTGTCTCCCTCAAGGTACACGAGTGCCCTGGTCGTGAAAACAAGGTGCTAACTAACGGTTTCCAATTTTTGAGACCCTGTGATTTTGGTGTTTGCCTTTGCTGTTGAATAACCTGTGCTGTATTATTGATGTTCATCTTGGGTTTGTGAGTTTATCACTGGTTAACAAGCAGAATCAGAACACTGAAACTGATATTCTGATTAAAAGGAATGTTTAATGAAAGAAAATAAATTGTGATGGAAAATGAACAGTGTGTAAGAAACATAACTCTAATTTTAACCTCCGAGGGACCTAGCACTGCCCTACTGCAACTTCCATCTATACCATGCTAAAAGCATGCTTCAGTTTAAAGTTGTTAATATTCAGCTGGGAAACAGTATCCAGAACACAAATAAATTATTAAGTGCATGAACTTTTTAGGCAGTAAGATGAACTGATGGGGTCCATCTGTGAGATCCAGGGGCTTTTTATTTGTGTGTGTCGAGCGATTCTGCCCTCTCCGACTTCACAGCCTTTGGTCTCCGGCCAACTGCATGCATAATTGATTCCACACGCACTATCATTTTCTTGATGTAATTGCTTTACTAAGATATGATGAAATCTAATGGATAATTTGCTATTTGAAAATGGGCAAAAAAAAAAAAATCTTCATACTTTATGTGGGACTGAGTGGGCAGTAGAGAAAGGGGTATTCAGCTGACCTGGTATTTAAGAAAACAAAACAAGCAACACTGACTTATGCATGCTGCTTCAGTTGCGTTGGCTGTGGATAGGAAGGTCTTTGTGACATATGGAAGCCAGTGTATAAATCTCTCT
Source organism: Macaca nemestrina (assembly GCF_043159975.1). NCBI lineage: Eukaryota > Metazoa > Chordata > Mammalia > Primates > Cercopithecidae > Macaca > Macaca nemestrina. The sequence goes on along the minus strand of NC_092137.1, from coordinate 60,743,118 downwards.
CCTTCTATCTTGCATCACTCCCTTCATTTCTTCTCTCTTTCTCTCCTCTCTCTCTCCCCCAAACTTTACAAGAAAGGGATCCTAACAAGGTAAAAAGTAAACAATTTAGTCATCACAAGCCTTATTATTCAGTCTATCCAGGAGTTTTGCCATGTCGGTTTATTTAACTTCCAGGAATGTAAACACTGACACAGCCCTAGAAGCAGCAAGAAAGATTACAGTATTAGAGTTAAAAACATGAGCATGGAGGAGCTGTGCTTTATACTCTGCTATAATAACACTTTACATTGAAACATAATGGTAAGTCAAAAGCGGACTGGAAACTTCTGCTTATATGGAGTACAAATTTCATTCTAATAGATTGGCATAATCTAGTGTACCCAGGGTAGATTGTTATATAATGCAGAAACTGTATAAATGTCAAGGACACAAATAATTCTACAGGAAGTAAATGAAAAGTATTAGAATTTCTTAAGTCACCATTAAATTTTGTTGGTGGGACAGTCTCATTAGCTGCTTCAAAATCATGTGGCTTTGCATAAGTCTTTCGAAAATGTATTTTCAGGGAATTTAGACGGTGAAACATTGTTTTAATCCAAACCAGTTCATGCTTTAAATATACCTTTAAAAAAATTGTACGGTTTTTCAAAGTACTTAAAGGGAGTGGAGGGGTAGAAAGCATATAAGTGAATCCATCTCACTGTGGCAAACTGTTTTTCAAGTAAAGTCATAATAATGAACAACACATGATCTGAAATTTGATCAGCAAACATATACTTATGCCAAGGAATTTTCTTTCTTTCTTTCCTTTTTTTTTCTTTTTCGCCATTCACATAACCAAGGTTCTGTAAATCAGTAAACCAGGCAGAGAGTAACTATTGTAAGGGGGAAACCAAACCATAATACCCAGAATGGCCCAGAAGCTGTCCTTCTGAAGAAACATTAATGCCACCACCACCAAAAAAAGAAAAACCAAAAAACAAAACAAAACAAAACCTTTTTACAAAACTGGAAATGACAGAATCGTTTTAAAAGAAAAAAAAAAACCACCTTCTGATGCTCAAAACTTCAAACTATTAATAGACCACCAGTGAGATAGACTGTCTTTGTGCCTTGAAATGCAAAATGAGGGAAATAATTAGCAGAGGAACAAAATTCTCAAAATTTGAAGAACTTCTGTGATTACTGGGGGTACAGTGAAAAGAAAATGCAAATTTCTTCCTGATCTTAATTAGATTCGATTGTGCGGTGGGTGTGTTGGATTTGGGGGGAGGGGCAGGGGCAGGGAGTGCTGGGGTGAGGCGTGAGGCAGAGTGTTGCGGAGACAGGTTAGCAGGGGCCTGGCGGTGTGGCAGGAACAAAGGCAGCTTCCAAGGCTGGTGCAGGATTCCGTGCCTTAACCCAGATGCTCATGGTGCCCCAGTCTTGAGTCCTTCATTTAGGTGGGCTTATTTCCCACTGGGTCTGGGGGATTTCATTTGTCTTTTGAGGGGCAGGGTGGACACTGACAGAACAGCTGCCTGGGGAGCCTAGGAAGAGGGAAGCAGCCTGTGGGTAACTTTTCCTGATCACATGGGAAGGCTAAGACGTTATGGATCCTGCCTTGGGCACTGGGTCAGCGTCTCCTGGTGGTGTCTGCACAGGGCCCCCCCAGTGCCAGGGTACTGCCAAAACACGCTCTTGAGTTTAATGGTAGTGGTTGGTCTGAGTCCTGCCGAAGCGTATGGAGCAAGTTTCATTGGCTGGACTTTCCCTTTGCATGAAATAATAAAAGACCTGGCCAAGGCTTATGAATCTATTTTTGTTTCATTAATATTATTTATTATGTATTTTATTAATATTTTTAGGAGGGACTGCGCTCTTATTTGACCATTTGTAGTTATAATTAATACATTCCGTACTGGTTGTAAAAAGTGTACTTGCATTTAATTGCAAGTCAGGGTAAATTAATGGATATGATTTAAAACAAAACTCACTTAAAATATTCTTGCAGAAAGCAAAGGAGGGGGCAGTCCCAGTATTTAATTTATTTTCTGGGTTAGTGTCAGTGGTGAGAGGGTCGAAAAGGTTGTGTGGGTCCAACGGGATTTGTGTCTGTGTGTGCAGGACGGTGGGGGCAACACACAGGGAGGAGGAAAACCTGGGCCGGAGGAGGGATAGCCAGGAGCTCTTTTTTTTTTTTTTTTTTCCTTCCTCTAATTTCTGAGGTTGCCAGGAGGGGCTTAAGCAAAGTGGTCAAGTCCATCTGCTCCGGAGAAGGTGGTAAAGAAAAGAGGTTAGTGGCAAGAGGGAAGGAGCACAAAGGGAAAATTGTACATTGGGAGCGTTACTCTCCCTGGCCGTGGTGTAGCCAGACTGGTTTAGCAGACAGAATGATAGATTGTTTTGTCAGGGGTCCCAGGGTGCGCCCTGAACTTGAAGCACTTTGTTTATCTTGAATAGAAAGGGAAAAGCGCAGACATAATCGATGTCTAGTTTTTAGGAGCTCGAAAGAGGTAGGAGAACAGAGAAGACTCGGGAGGGGTAGTGGGAGGTGGGGGAGGTGCGGGCCTTGGTTGTGGTTGTCCATTAACAGATGAACTTGGCCGAGGGCCAGGCTTTAGATGAGAGCGTGTCAGGGCCCCAGTGCAGCCAAGCCTTTTCAGTGTTTTTTTTTTCCCTTTTTCTTTCTTTCTTTTTTAAATACCTGCTGACTGTACATCAAATGCTCCCTGGTCTTTTGGCTAAAGGCAAAAAAAATAAAAAAATAAAAAATAAAAAAATAAAGAGACGCACAGCTCAATTTTTTCCCTCCTCTGAACCAGTTGAGGCCAGTCTTTTGGCTACACACGCGGGTTCTATCATCTTTCCTGGCTTGCCATTGGGAAAAAAAGAGTTGTGATAGCGCCAGTAACCCGAGGGCCAGATGGGAAGGGTTTGGTTGTGTTCCGGCGACCAGGTGTGAGAGCTCGTGGTGCAGTAGGGTGGGGCGTGGCCGGCGTGCCTGCGTGTGCAGGTAGGAAATCAGTGGAAACTCTTTTTTTTTTTTTTTTTTTTTAAATGGCTGAAGTTTAACTTGTTGGAAGGAGCCTGTGAATTAAGCTGTCGGTGACTGAGAATAATATGCAAGGAAGGCTCAGGAAAGGCCAGGGGTGGGGAAAAGGTGCTCTTGCTAGAGGCACAGCCTTTCCTGGGCAGAACCGATGGCAAACCCATGTGTTTGGGCTTGTTTTGTTCTCGATTTTCTTATCTTCTTGGCCTCTTCCTGTGTTTTTTCGTTTATTGTGACATTATGCATTCATATATGAATGTTGGCAAGCAAGAGTCATCATCCCAATAACTTCCTGACATTTTTAGCTCTTTTAATGTGCAGTCTTTGCCCTCCTGCCACAAGTGGCGAAGTAATTGAATTTCCCTGTTACTAACTGGCAGGAGGCATGTTCTAGTTCCCACCAGAGGAGCTGCTGGGGCTAAAGCTGAGTTCATAGAATCCCACCTAGGGGACACCAGGGCTTTCGAGTGGTTTGGGGACCTGTCTGAAATGAGATTCACACGATATAAAATATTTTTCCCATCATAGACTTGAAAATCACCATTGTGCACATCTATATAAAATGTGATAAAATCACATTTACTTCTCCTGGCTGAGGCCTCATAAGGGAGGCGGGATTTTCTTCTCCTTTTCTAGTAGCAAATAAAAACTGGGAAAATTTGGGGGCCTCTGGGTTTATCCCATGGATACCCCCCCAACTCAGTCAAGCCCTTAGAGGCAGTCTTCTCTCCCACCTGGGTGTCTTTGTAACCTGAGCTGGTAAGAAAGGGAAGAGGGACTGAAAGAGGGGAAATATGCCCTTAACATATGATTTCTCTCCTTTCTTTTCTTCTTCCCTTTGATTACATGAAATAAAATGGTTTACGCTGAGGGTAAAGAAGTAATACCATTTCTAGTTGTGTGACCTTGGGCAGATTTCATTCCCTAAGCCTCCGTTTCCTCAATCTGTAAAGTTGGGTGGATCACGGGGCTCGCTTCATAGGGCCTTTGAGCATCCTATGAGAGCACGTGGGGTGCTGGGCTCAGTGCTGGGCACATGGTAAAACATGTCACAAAAGCTCATTACTATTACGGTTATGACTCATGGCTTGGAACTGTGTGCTCCTGGGGTCTCAATGTAGTTCCCCCACTATGGGGTGAGCAGGTTGGGATGAGAGAAGAGCAGGGCAGGTGGGGCTCTAAAGAGCTCAGGGCCTCATTATGTTTCTGGTGGCAGTTCCCTCAGTGGGTGGGAGTCCCCTCTCCCCATAGGCATGTGCTGCCTTGTGAGAGTCTTGTGCCTGGGTGTGTGACGCAGTTACTCTGGGTTCAGATTTGTACATCACCACTAACTGGTTGGGAGAGTCTGGGGGAATCATTTCACCTCTCTGTGAAATGGAGACAACTCAAGGTCCCTTACCTTACAGAGTCCATGTGAGAAGTAAATGAGGGAAAGCACAGACATTACTTGCTCCGGGGGCTGCACCTCCAGAATTGCTGTTGTCATTACCATGTGTCTGACACATTGATATTCCATCCCACAACAACCCCGGAAAGGAAACACTCCCATTAGCCTCATTTGGTAGAGGAGAAAATTGGGGTTCATCAAGGGTTAAATGACTTCACTGAGGGTCCACAGTTGTTCAATCCTTTGGCCTGCGGCCACCATCCTCTTCTACCGCCTCACTACGTGTGCAGCTTTCTTCGGCGGCACCAGGCAACAACTGGGCAGGAAGCTCTGGTGCTGGACAGTTGTCCCTCCCATGGGTTCTGTGGTCAAGTTTTTCAATCTTCTGGGAAAGAGAAGAATGTTCCCCTCCAGTTCTGGGCATATTGAAGGAGCTCGGAACTGTTGGGAAAAGTTGCAATGTAAGGAATTCTGCTTTGCAAGTAGTCATTTCCCCATCTGTCCAGAATGAGCCAGAAATCGAGTGAGGGTCCTGAAAAACAGAGGGAGGAGGTTTTACTGTTTGTGTGTGGCTTGGTTAGGAGACTGCAGTGGGCTGAATGAGAAGCCAAGCTAGGACTTTTAAGGAGTGGTGAGACTTGGCCTGCAGCAGTTCTGTATGTTGTCTCTGTGGCATTCACTTCTCAGATTGTACCTTCAAAGGGTGGGGAGAATCAGAATTATACAGGGAGGGAGAGACTGTGTGTGAGTGAGTGTGCATGGCAGGGGTGCTTCTGAGGACGATGGGTACTGGGGGATCATAATCTGCTTCGAGGAGGTTTTCATTTCTGGCTGAACAAGTGCTGTGGTAAGGCAAGTCCGGAAGGCATGCTGGAAACTTGAGGGAAGTTTTGAATGGAAACTGCAGTCAACAGCTCCGTATGATCCGCATGTGGCTTCCCCAGAGGCAAGTTTTCAGCTGCATGGTGGCCTCTCCCAGTCACTCCACAGGCTGCCCTGACACTATTAATATTTGCTGAAGCAAGACCTGAGATTCGTTGCAGATGGATTACACAATGTATTCCAAAACCGAATGTCACTGTTTTCCTGTACTCTCCATCCTTTCGAATTGGCCGGGCCATCATAGACCTCCACTGATAGAATTTCAGAATCATTTGGTAGTTGAGAAGCGCCTACTGCATGTGGAGGCCCCGTGGGAGGAGTAGAAGAGTTGGCCTCGGCACTGACGAGTGTTGGATGGGAGCTCTGCTCACTTGGTAAGTCCTTCTGCTAGAACCAAGAGAGGCTGTTCAGATCCATCACAAAGAAGTTGTCGCTCACATCCAGGTTGTCTTCTGAGTTTGAGGTAGGATGGAGGTGGCTGCTGAGAACCCATGTGGGTCAAGAGCTCCAAAGCTTCACTTTCACTTCACACTCTGTCCCGGGGCATGGATGTCCTCAATGGAGGTCATGCAAGCCCTTCCCTCTCACCCCTTCTCTTGGCCCTCTTCGTTGTCTCTGTATACCCCTGGGTCAAGAGTGTAGTGGTTCTCCTTTGTCACCCTGGAGGAGAAGCTCTTAGTTTTATTTGCTGAGTCTCCTAGACCGAAATGATAAAGCTGAAATGATAAAAAGCATATCATGGCCTTAGAACCCTTCTTATTTCCCTTGCTCGCACCCCCTAGTTTTCCTTCTCTTCCCTTGAAAATCAGTGAAAATCAGGCCACATCTCTGATGATGGCCTTTTGTTTCTTTTTCTTTTTCTGTTTCTGCCTTCGTTAGGTAAGTACAAATTTAATGTCCCAAGAGGCAGGCCGGTGACCCTTCAGGCCAAGTGCCTGGATGTGGCAAAGCTACAATAAATATCGAATGGTGAGAGCAATGGAAATTTAACAAAGCCATAACCAAGGAGACCTCAGAGGGGCAGTGGACTGGTTAAGAGGCTGTTGGATGAGCCGGGTAGTATTTCTACTTCAACCTGATTGAAATGTCGACGAAAAATCAATGCTGTTGACTAGTGATAATTTACAACGTTCCTGGTGCTAAGTAGTTCCCCGCTTAAGAATGCGTTTGCTGGGCAGAGATTAGTGCAGGGAGTTGTGTGTGTCACAATGAATCAGACGCATTATAGGTCAGCCCTTTATTTGTTTCATCATGACTTTTACACAGTTGTCATGTAATTTATGGCTGCTTTCACGTTGTCAAACATTTTCATTGCATCTTCTTCTTTAACACACTCCTGACATAGACACACTGCACTTGAAGGCTTGGTATTGTTTCATAATCCGAGAGGAGGCCTATAAACCATCAAATTACACTATCTTTGGGCTAATCTAAATGCGCTGCAGATTAAAATCAGAGCTCATTTGTCCCTGATGCAAATTATTAAGTTCTAATTATAAATATCCATTTAATTACCCCATACGTTTTTATTTTGCGGACCCTTTTGAGCACTGCTGTCTGCGACGCGGAGGGGGTGGGGGGAGATGCATAGGAGACAATCTGCGTAATTAATGTACACTTCCCAAATGGTAAAGGATAAACATATGCTGCTTTGTTTGTCTTATTTATTGATTGATTAGATGTATAGAGACTTTGGCATGGGCACAATCTGAAGTTGAAATCCTTTTAAAAATGAAAACTATTTAAAAATCTTTTGGGGAAGAAAGAGCAAAATATAGCCAACCAATGGCTTTCTGCTAGAACACATCATCCCAAAATATGGGATTCTGAATTTGATCAAATCACCAGTTTCTGAATTTGATCAAATCTAGATTTTGCAGAAGTTCAGGGTGAGAGAAACCATGCCTGTTTTATATCTAGAAAGTGAAATCATTGTTATAGAAAAAACCTACTGTGGTTAGAAAAAAAACCACATTCTTTTTTCCCAACTCTGCTGCCATTCTCTACCAGAAAATAACAGTATCTGCCTGTAGTATGAAGACCTTCCAATTGAGAGCATTATGATAAACTATTTTTGATTACCCAACATGAATGAAGGAAGAAGATAACATAAAAATTAGTAAAGGCCTTCCAACTAGACATTTACCCTTCTGTGAAAACCATGGAGAAATTACCAAGACTGGTTTGCGGGGAGGGCATTTAAGGTCTTTTGGGCATTACAGATTTTCTAGAACCAAACTTTGACTTTTAGTGTTAACAGAGAGACACTGATCTGAAAACCAGGACACCTGAGTTCTGACCCTTATTGTGTCGTGCTGTGAGATTTGGGGCTCCCTTCACCTGTTAGCATTTGTTTCCGTGTGTTGTAAAGTAGGTAAAATAGATGGTTTGAACTGGGTGGGCCTCTAAGTCCCCATGACGTTCTAGCATAGTATGAACACCACTGACCAGTTTCCTCCCTGCTATATTTTGGAATCTAGTTGCTGAATGGGGCTCACCTGCAAAGACGGCAGAATATTTTCTTGATTTGCCTCAAAGATGGAAGCTATGGTGGAGATTAAGGCTTGGATTCATGATTCCCCAACAGAAAGCTTAAAGGCATCTTTCAAATTGCTGGAAGCAAAACTGAAGTGCAGTATAATGGAATGGTGATAATTCACAGAAGTTTCCAGCCTTACAAGCTTTCTCCATCTTTTAATTGTTGCAAGCTGTTTTTTTGAAAAACTCCAAAGAATGTAATGTGTATTTTCTCCAAGTTTGCTTTTTTGGGCAAATGTAACTACATCAAAATAGAAGTACGTTTTTGAAAAAGAAATAGTTGAATTCAAACAACCAGGTATTTTAAATTCAATTAACTGACTTAATTCAGTGATATTTTCCTCCTTCCTCCTCCCAAAAGCTGGTTTCTCTGTATGGACATAGCCTACATATGCTGAGTCCCTGGAGTTAGGAATTTTTGCTTGTTAAAGGCATCCGATGCAACATGTTTAGAAGAATTCTCCCTCTGTTAGTGTTGAAGACAGCATAAATTGAGGGAAAATGTTCTTTTTTTATTCATCATGTAGGTAAAAGCATATGGCCTGTTCTGGGACATGCGATCTTTGCAATCCATTTTTTAATCTTGGTGTTTACCATTGGCTTTTAGGACGGATGTTTCTGTTTTCCACACTGTCCAGCAAATACCATTTATATGTGGCATTGAATGAGATATGAAATGATGTTTTCAGAAGCATGCTGAGAAAGGGCATTCAAAGTTATCCTTTGGATAATGATGATCTAAAACTTTCTTTTATTATCCCATGTGCTCAGAGTAAGGGGCAAATGAATCAGTTGTGAAATATGTGTTCCTTGTAGGACACAGGCACTCTTGAGATCTATAGCTTCAATAAAAAAGTAATTTATTTAAATTACTGCCTCTTTAATTTATAATGTTTTGGGGATTTTTAATAGGCGTGCTCTATAAGGGCACTGATAATCAGCTGTTTCCGATTTCGCATGCTCTTCTATCTCTGGCAAAAAAATAAAATCTTAAAAAACAAGAAACAAGGAAAAAAAAAAAAACCAAAAGCAAGGAACATGAAGTTTAACCCTAACCCAACGCAAAAGCAAATAACAGGCCAAATGAGTGGCAGCCTCCCAGAGGTTCTACTTTCCCCTTCCGTTATTACCTGAAATAAAAGCATGATAACATTCATGCCAGAGATAGGTGACAAAATTATGTATTCAGATATGAAGTTTAGGATTTCATAGCCCGATGTTCTCTCTTCCCCCCCCCCCCCCCCCCCCCCCCCCCCCCCCCCGCCTTATTGTGATTGTGTAAATGTATCAGCCATTGTATTGTTAATGTATGATAAGAAGCTGCTGCTAGGACAGTCTTGGCTCACTAATGGGGTCAGCTATGTCACAATGTGATCTATGGATTATATTTACCATGGCATATTTTGTTTGCAAGCTAGGTTGTGAGATGGGAGTGGATGATAACTGAAGATACCCTCCAGTTTTCACACTAGTTCCTGTGGTCCCAAGTCTCTAAAACAATAAAGCACTCCTGATAATGGAGAGGTATTTATGGGAACATAATTGACTTCAAAGTTTTAGATTTCTGGCTGAAGTTTAAGATGGGATAGTCCATGACATTAATATCTGTGCTTAAAGCTCCTATTTGTCTTAAATAAATTATTTAGGGTTTACTGCTAAAACCTTGGTTAATTCTTGAAACTTTGGGCTAGTTAAGTAACTTTCCAGTGACTTTCTGTGCCTTGGTGATTCATTTACTTGATTGAGCTCCTGTGTGCTCATATGATTTCTAAATTTATTTCTCAAGTTTTGTCTGGCAATGAATGATTTTGCTTACTGGAGTCTTGTGTGGTACACCTATACAAGGCTTATTATCTCTTTTTGAAAAAAAATACCCAAACATATCAACACTGTCATCATAAGATAAAGCATATATACATATGCATCTATATACACACATATGTATATACATACTACATATATACATATGTATATGCATGTATGAATATATGTATTGGTTGTGTGCGTGTGTGTGTGTGTGTGTGTAGAAAGGGAGAGAGAGAGAGTAGGAAAGTCTTTAGAATTTACCACGATTACATCAAACCAATATAGAAGTTTTTGAAAGCTGTCCATGTAGAAACCACTTTTCATCAAAATCTGACTTAAGCAAATTATCTCCATACTGTTTATCTGAAAGTCTATTTTTCACATAGCCCTGGATTGAGGATCATAGTGGTTAATTTAGGAGCAACAGTCCCAAGCAGGAATCCTGGATGGCAGGCTGTCCTTTGTGCCTCCCCTGAGTTGAAGAGACTGGTGTTTATTCTTTCTCTAGGTTGCAACACGTGTTGCCTTGAAATCTCCCGTCTTTACAGTTCTGCCATGAGTGTATTTTCTGTGACCTGCCTCTGCATCTGGTTAAATGGACTTCAGTAATCTGTACACAGTTACTTCTTACTTATTTTATGTCCTGAAAGATATTAAGTCCAGCAAGCTTTTACCCACAGAGTCTACAGAGAAAACGGCCAGGCAATTTTTGTTTCAATCTCTGTGTCTCTCTGGAGCACTAGTTCCAGAGGCTGATCAATAGGTTTTATTGTAGACCTCACTGTCTCTAAAAGCATTGTGACCTTATCCTGTCTAAAAATAGTATTTGCTCTTGCCTGCAGAACCTTGACCTGTGAAAACCCATTTGGAACATAACTGACATATCTAGTCAGCTGTATATCCAAGACATGCTCTGTGAATGAATTCTGTGCAGAACCGTCCAGGAGAACACTTTCTTCCAAGACAAATGAATTCCACTTCTGAACACTGGGAGTGCACCTGCTTGTCTGATGTGGTGATGGGCCACATGGTGGGGAATGAGGGAGACACAGGGCCTGTGGGGCAGTCGATGTGGGCAGACTGTCACAGAGACTCTCAGAGGGTGCATTCAGCCCTGAATAGGGCAAAGGACTGCAAGGGGCAGGAGCTTGGGCTGACATGCAAGGTGGCTTTCCACAAGGCCCCTTTTAGAGAGTGTGATTCTCTGAAGCTTTTCTTGGCAGCTTCAGTTTTGAACCTCACTGGAAGGGATCCTCCAAAACATGACCCAGATGGAAAGAAGTATTTCTAAGTTTAAAGTAACTCCCTTATTTGGTAATGCAGGACTTTATTTGTCACTTTATTATTTTTAGGTGTGATAATGGTTTTGCGGTTGTATTTAAAAGAAAAAAAAGTTCTTGTGTTTAAAAAATACATACAGAAGTGTTTACTGATGAAATGATATGATGTCTGGGGTCAACTTAAATAATAAAATGGGTTAGGGAGGCGATAGGGTTACAGAAGACAAGAACGACTGTGAGCTGTGGTGGTTGGAGCTGGAAGATGTGGACCTGGGGACTGATTTATAACATTCTCTCTACTTTTGTAGTATTTGAGATTTTTCCAGAAAATAAAGACATTGCCTGACTGGTAGAGAGCAATATGACCTTGTTTAGTTGGTGTTGCTTCTTCACCAAGGGTTTGGCTCAGAGGAAGCAAGGGGACAAGTGTCATGTGGGCAAGAAAGTACCTGTGAGCTTCAGTAAGTTCATTGTGAAGGGGTCATTTCAGGATCTGTACTGTGCACTGTCGCCCATTCTCCTGGAAGAACAGAGATCCCTTGGCTTTTTCAGTGCATAAGGCAGAGTCAGATGTGGCGTTTGCTTGAGTTTCAGCACAGGTGCCTCTGTGCATCGTGGTGGGCTCAGGAAGAAGCAGCTGGGACGTGCTCACTTGGCTGGTAGTGTTGATGAAGACAAGGCTCTGGGACCTTCCTTTGGCCATTTGATCCCTGACTATTAGAGAAAGATGGTTAGCCTGAGAGGAGATTGACCACACTCTCAGAAAGAAGGGGACAAAGAACATGTCAAGGGTTAAGCAGCCTTCCCTTTAAGGGAGGACTGGGACACAAGATGGAAGATGAAAGGGAGCAGAGTGACAGTTGCAGAGCTGGAAAGGGGCATTTTGTTCTTTTGGTTAGCAGAAGCCAGGACTGTTGCTGTATGACTTGAAAGCTAGGTCACTGGTGGGCTTCGTGCAGCCCATCACGCGGGAGCCATGGTGGGCCTGGTCTCTGCCGTATCTGCTGCCTGGAAGCTGAGAGTGGCCTAACCACATCATGCTGTTCCCAGGCCCAGGCCCAGGCCCAGGTCCCTCTGGTTTTACAAAATGTCCGCTCCCTCTCGCTTCACACCAAGGCTATTATTAGCAAGTGTCACTCAGTTATCTGAGAGTGGCGCTTTTAGCTGCCATCTAAGTGCCCGATACTTGGGTTTACAGCAGATTAAATTAAATTTTAGGCTGGTTTGGCTTCACTGGCAGTAGACAATGGAAGGCAGCTGTTGTAGAAATGTAACCTGGCACCCTCAAGGATGTGTGTGAGTGTGTGTGTGTGTGTGTGCGCTGACCACTAGGCTACACTTTTCCTTTTCCTTTTCCTTTCCCCTTCATATCATCCATTTCCAAAAAGTGTTTAGACAAATAGTTTCCCAGACTTGGTTTTATCATGCTGGGTTTACAAAGGTTGTGTACAGAGCTGGAATAATGTTTTCTTCTGTCTACTGTTAGCACATCAATATCTTTTTTCTGCAAAGAAGGGGCTGAGCTTGCATGAAAACACCGGTGGGAACCCACTGGAGAAGGGTATGAGTGGTTTTTGGTTCAGTTGGTGGCTGATCTGATGGGTGGTATAGGCAGAATGTCTGGCTGCCCCTTCGGATTCCTGTAGGTTCCGTAGGCGACCAACATGGGGTGGGGGCGGGGACTGTCTGCTCTTTTTGATGCAAATATCTTCACTCCTTGGTGCTTCTGTGGTTGTGCCTATGAATTTAGGACCTTATGCCTCATAATGTTGAGTCAGAGCAAAGCAGTGTACATCAAAGGCCACTTATTTAATTTTCCTCAGAAAACTCTGTGAGGATAATTTCTCCTTCTTATAAACGGAATGCAAATGTGTACATTATCCCACCGAAGGGTGATGCTCTTTACTTTTATAATCTAGACTTTTAAAAATTTGGTGGCACTTGATTTCAGGTCCTCAGACTCCAGAATTTATACTCACTGATTAGTAATGCATTATGCAAATAATTCAGTTTACATATCCAAATACTGTTTTGCATCATTCACACCTCATGTCTTGAAAAAAAAAGTGAAATGTTTCCTCAAAATAAACAAAACCTGCAGGAGAGTTTATTGTAAGGGTGAAAATTAAAGAGGCACCCATTTGCCTGGGAACTTTTGAGGAAAATTTTAATACTCCTACATAAATAATTTTGCAATTATTTTTGATTCCTACCCAAAGGATGTGCCACTCAAGGTATATTCTGTTATCTTTGGCTTTCTGAATTTTTCAATTTTCAGAAAAAGAAGCCATAGTACTACATCATACACACATTTGTGCATAAATATATAGGCATAAATAAAAATTTAGGCTGAGTTATTTGAAGAGGATACAATAATTGCTTGCCAGTGACATGATTCTCCTGCCAGAGAGGGGAGAATAACTAGGTGCAAACTTTTAACACTCCAAGTCTAGAGAGAATTATCCAAGCATAGCCATGAGTTCCTAAGTTATGGATTGGCAAACGGCAGTGCCCTACGAAAACGATCTCTTTGTCTTCACTGAGTTTTTATTGTCATTGGAGTAATTCAAGAGAATACAGGATGTGACCTGGAGCCCTTTCTGAATAAGCACAGTCCCATGCCCACGTGAATTCCTAAAACAGTGGCTCCCAGCTTCGTGTGTCAGAACAGAATTGGCCTCAGAAATCTACAAGATTCCAGTGGTTCCAGCCTCACTCCAGTGGTCAACTTACTGCTGTTGCAAAGCATGTCAGATTTCAGGAGCAATTTCCCTTGTAAGGAAAGAAGGCAGGCAGGCAGGCAGGCAAGCGAGGACCTTATTTTTTTCTCTGCAGCATGAGTGCAGTCACCTTTTTCCTATGATGCTCCACACCCATCTCTCCTTACAGGTTATAGACACATTTTTGGCACTGCGTAAAGTAAGCGTTCCAACGTGTTTTTAATCTTTAACTTTCACGTCATTAAAAGGCTGATGTACTGACTTTCAGCTGCCTGGAGATAGTTCAGGGTCCAGCACCTGACAGGTGTAATGTTCTGTGTTTTATGCCTCTCAATATGGAGGTTATAGAATCAAAAAGACCGCAAAATGCCTTAAAGGTGTTGATACCCATAGACAGAGCTTGCATAGTCCTCAGGTTCCCTTTCTTGCCCCGCTTCCACACCTACTTCTTTTTTTGTAGCACCTGTATTTGAAAGGGGTTCCTGGTGTACTTGGGAGAAAAGAAGCTTCTTGGTTTGGTATTACTTACCAGAGACTCCCTGTTTCCTGCTGGTATCAGGATTGAAAAATCCCACTTCTCTTCATTTTCTCTCAAGAGTTGAGAGATGTGTGCCATCTCTCTTTTAAAGAAGGAACTCTCCTTTTGCTGTGGATTGTAGGGAGCAGATTTGGTGCTTATTGTGGCTTCAGGACCCACCTTGAATGACAGAACGTCAGTAACAAGCAGCCCCAGAAAATACGGCTGGTGGTGAACGACTGCCTCTTGATCTTTGCCCATCCAGCAGCAGCATGTGGATGGGGTCTATCCAGCTTGACTTGACTTGAACTTGAATAGTAATTGATGAGTCCTTAAAATCTACCCCTGGCCCCCAGGAATGCCTTGTGGCATCCCATCCCACATTCTGATTCTGGATGGACTTTTAAGTGAACTCTGTAATGATGAGTAGGCTCTTAAAACTCTTTCTCAACATTCTCTGCTGGGTTTGTGTGTCACCTCCCATGCCCTCTCTGGCGTGTGGTGATTCTCAGATGTAGAGCAATGCTTCCTGTCTTGTCCCACCATGCCTTTGCGTGTGGGAAGATAAAATTCACATGTGTGATGCCCTCCCATGTGCCATTTTTACCTGGTCCCTTCTGCTCACTCTTTATTCATATTTAAATACAGGTGAATTGGAATGTCATCTTACAGGCATAATCCTGAGTCTGCTCTAACACAGACATTTTAAAAGCAAATTAAATGTTAGCACTAAGTAGTAACCAAATTCTCTGAGTCTGCTTCATGACAGGCTGTAACACACTGGTATGGAACTGTAGGTCTAATCCTGTGACTCCTTTATCTGTGATGTTTTATGCATTATGGGAGCTCAGCAGACGTTGACAGAGGGAATGAGATGATGATTTTAGGTCTAGGTTTGATAGATAAAAAGCTGGGCCAAATATTATATTTTCTTTAAAAAGATAGCTAAATCTCAGTAATTATTTTATTTTGTTTATTAAGCTTTTTGTAGAGACAGGGTCTTGCTATGTTGCCCAGGCTGGTCTTGAACTCCTAGCTTCAAGCAGTCCTCCCTCTGTGGCCTTCCAAATTGCTGGGATTATAGGCATGAGCAAATGCCCCTGGCCTTCAGTAATTAAAGTCTTTTAAAAATTTTCTCTTCTCCCCTAAAATTGGCTTTTAGAGTAAGGTTCTTGTTCCTCTAGTCGACAAGAGTATCTGAGGAATCATAGAAGAAAGTACAACTCTTTGAGCATAGATAGTTTCCTTTGTGGAAAGGCAAAGTGAATACTTATTGAGCATCTTCTATGTAGACATAGACTTGTGAAGTCATATCATTAACCATGTCATTTTACAGATGAGAAAGGTTGAGGCTAACAGGGGAGTGAGTGCCAGAGGCTACTTGCTAGGCAGTGGTAGACTTGGCCCAGAGCCTGGGGCTTCCCACTTTTATTCCTGGCTGACTGTACTAATCACACATGGCCTTTCCATGGCCAGCGGGAGCCAGAGGTGGCTCGCATGTGCTTTGCAGAGGAACTTGCACCCACACTTTCATGGGTGATGGCTGGAATGATTTTCTTAACTGAAGCTTTGTTGATGAAGAGCCTGGCAGTGCTAACCTGGGGAGCCCGTGATAAAACCCAAACAACAAAACCACCACCCAATCACCTGTGCTGTTGCAGAGAATGGTCATGTTCCTTTGCCCTTTCATCTTGCCTTGTTCCTTTCTCTGTTTTCTCTGCCCTGTTTCGGGGCTGGTCTTCCTACCACCTTTCCTGCTAGGGCTCCCAAAGTGTGGCCCTTCTGAGGTTTACATGGTGTGCCCAGGGAATAGCTTGGCTTTTTAATCCAGATCATTGGAGATAATGGAGTAGACGGAGTTGGGGTGGTGAAGGAATGTGTACCCTCTCAGGGGCAGATGGACCTCCAGAATTGGCCAGCCCAACCACTTCCTCACCACCCTAGTTCTATTTTTAAAGACACCTTTCAATCACAGGAAATCCTTCCTTTCGTCTACCTTCGATCCCTTATGCTCCATTTTGAACCCATTTCCTCTTCATTCCAGAGAAGACAAAGTATCTCATCACCACCTTTGGGCTGAAATGCTTCATATTTTAGATTCTTCACTCCATTCTCTGACACTATTTCTTCCTAAATAATCTCTTTCCTGAACCTGAACTCATGGATCTATTATCTTGTAACCCATTTATTGTTTTTGTGCCTCTCTTTAGAATCTGCTCGTTTTCCAGCTCTTTTACTCAAACATTAGTCTGATTACTGCAGAGTCCAATGGCAAGATACCTTAGTGTTTTCCACATTCTTTAGTCTTATGTCTGCCCTCTTACATCCTGCTTGCTGTTTAAAAAACCAGTGCTTCATTGATGACTCATGCTTGGTGTCCACTAGGAATGCTAGATCTTTGTCAGCCATCTTTGAGGGCAGTTAAACTTTCACTCCCAGTTGTCCTGATGCCACATTTCTCCCATCCCAGGTGCCCCTCTCTGTCCTTGTCCATATTGAGCTTAGCTCTCCACTCCCGACACAAGTTCCCTGACTTCCTCTCTACTTCCCCGGATGACAGTGAGTTACGATCTTGTCTCCGAAGGTGCCCCCTCCCTCTTGGCTCCTCTCCCAGTGACAACTTCATGGAGGCTGAGAAATATAGTGAGTGGCCTTTCTTGCCTCACTTACTGCTCGGTAAGTTAGCTCAGGGGGAGAGCTGTTCATAACTTTACGCTGACATCTGGAGAACAAAGGTTTTGGAAGAGCAGAGCCCAGATTCACTGTGAGCCAGCAGAGCCAAGTCTTTTTTGAGTTTCCAGCAAAACCTGTGTTATAATAATAGGAGTGGGTCATTGTGTTTAATAGTACAACAAAACCTAAGTGCACATAATAAGCACATCTTTTCTGTGTGCTGGGGTGAGAAGAGGTGACAGTGAGTGTGTAGGATGATATGAAAAGCATTACAGACATGGGAAAGCATCTTAGAGCACACAAAGGTGGCATGAGTCATCACAGGCTTATGGCCACAAGGCTAGATTTTCAATCCCTGCTTCCCTTTTTCATACCCCAGTTCAATGAAGATGTAATTGAAGTGGTGAGAAGAGGGGCCACCGCCCTTCAGACTCCAGGGTATTTGTATTCCAGGACCCCTCCGTGGGTGTTGGCCAGGCGGTGCCCAGAGAATATCCCCTGATTGGATCTTTCTCGAATTGACTTGCTCACTTCCTGTTCTGCCCAGCCTGGTTGTGACTCGGTAATCCCCACAGTAAGACCTCACAGTGGGCTGAGTGGCCTGGGAACTCAAGTCAGGGGCAGAAATGGGGAAGCTGGAAAGTTGGGTGATCAAGAGTCATTAGGAAGCCCCTGTGTCTGTGTCAGTCCGCTCACATATCTGTCCACCACCCACCACCAATTTCTCCCTACCTGAAAGCACTGGGCTGTGTTTCAGAGAGGTAGCTGGGTACCACAGATATTTATGGAGTGCTTGTTTCTGTATCTGCTTCCAGTGGACTGGACCTCCCCAGGCCATTTTTCTAGGTAACTAGGAAGGCCTGACTCTGTCAACAACTTGGCTTTCTTTGGAGGAGGTGTCACTCTGAGATTAGTTAAAAGGGGATCAGTGGTATTCACATTGGCTCGTGAGTGTGTTTTCTCCTCCTCAAATTATAACCTTTTGGATAGCGGGAGTCGTGTTTTATTTTTTGTGCTTTCTTGGTGCCTCACATAATGCTGGTTCACATGTAGTATTTAATCTGTACTTTGCTCAGGCTGCTTGATTCAACAGAAAAAGACCAGGCTTTGAATGGATCCCCAGTTCCCTGTCCAGGGAAGGTGTGAGGCTGGACAAGTTTATTTCCTCCTTTCTCCCTGTGGAGAAAGTGAAAAAGTGAAAGGGTTGGGGTTGGGATAGCGGGTGGTGTCTTTGTGGCCTTCACCCCATGGTCAAGCAGTGAACTCTGCTGGCAGCTTCTGTCTCGCTCACCTGGAAGCCAGTGTTGGGGGAAAGCACATGGGGGAGGATCCTTAGGTGTGGGCAACACTTTGGAGTTAGGGGGTCCGTTGGAGGTGTGGGAAGCTGGTAGTGGCATTCTGGAAACAGGCTAGAGCCTGTCTCACCAGAGGGAGAATGGCTGAGTTCAGAAGGGACTGGGGCCTGCTTTCCTTTGGGTGGCTCTGACTGGCTCGTGGACGAGTTTAAAAGGTGATTTTCTCTCTCTCTTTCTGTCTGTCTTGTCTTTTCTTTCTTTCTTTCTTTTCTTTTTTTTTTCTGTTTTGGTGTATATGTATTCAAGACCTTTGCTATTTGAGTAGGGAAATCCTCTCTTATCAATGGAATTCACAGCCTCTTATGGTGCCTTACCCTTTCAGTGTGTTGTAAAGACAGTCAGACCAACTAGATTTATTTGCACAACTCTGATTTTTTTTTCCTAAGAAGCTCCCCCACCCAATTTAATTTAATTTTTTTTTTTTTTTTTTTTTGAGATGGAGTCTCGTTCTGTCACCCAGGCTGGAGTGCAGTGGCACGATCTCAGCTCATTGCAACCTCAGCCTCCCAGGTTCAAGTGAGTCTCCTCCCTCAGCCTCCCAAGTAGCTGGGATTACAGGTGCATGCCACCACATCTGGCTGATTTTTTTTTGTTTGTTTGTTTTGTTTTTAAGTATGGATGGGGTTTCACCATGTTGACTAGGCTGGTCTTGAACTCCTGACCTCAGGTGACCCACACGCCTCGGTCTCCCAAAATGCTGGGATTACAGGCATGAGCCACTGCGCCTGGCCATTTAATTCTGTTTTTAGATGGCTTGTTCTCCAAGTCTTAGGACTGCCCAGAAATGGGTTGCCCAGTAGGCCTCGTGGCTCAGCACTTCGATCCCACCAGTGGCCGGGGTGGTCCTTAGCCTTCTAGTTCAGTTGTGGCCCTTCTGGGATTCCTTTGCTACCAGTTTCCACCACACAGCTGGAGGTAGCCCAGCCTGGAAGCCTTTCAGAGAGTCCTTGGAGCGCTGCTAGCTGCATGTGCTCTCAGGAAAGTCCGCAAGGAGATGGCTGGTGGCGGCTCAGAGTCCTTGTGTGCTGCCTCAGCCCATGCCAGGCTGCCTGTGACTGCCTGCCCTCAAGCCTGTCCTCCTTCTTTGACGATGTAGGACCATGAACCTAGAGAATTCAATGTAGTGGAACTAGAATCCAGGTCTCTTGACTCAATCCAGGGAATTTTGCTCACCACAAGCCAGGAACAGCTTCTCTTCCATGGAGGTGCCTGTCTGGAAGGCAGCGAATCTCTGGCTTGTTGAGGAGAGCAGCTACCCTACAGACTGAAAGGTGTTCACTGCATAGGATCCTTTGTAGGTGCCGACCCAGCTGTGCCCAGTGCTAGAGCTAGGACTCAGTTCTAATTTCCCAGAGAGTAGTGTGATGGGAGGCTATTTCTTTTTCTTTTTTCAGTCCTGATCAGGGACGAATCTGTGCTGTTGGGTTTATTCATTTACTTTAGGGTGTGAGTGGGGAGATGCATTAGGTAGCAGGCCCTTGGAAGGGTGGGAAGACTCAGAAGAGAGAGGGCAGGACTGGGAAGATCCAGACAGGACATGAAGAACTGCTCCAAAAAGAGAGAAGCAGCAGGAGTTCTGGCTAGAGGCTGACCCAGCACCCACACCCGGCAAAGGGGCTCCCATGGGGTGGCTGGCTTGAGGGGATCTGGGTGCTGGTTTCTGCTGTGGACAGCCTCAAGTGGGGCATGGAGGCAGCATCTTCCGAAGCACCCGGCAGATGGCTCCTGAGGGATCAGGGACTCCTTCTAGTGCCACTTCTGGGATTGAATTCCTTGTCCCCTCCTTGTCCCATATTTAGTATCTTGGAGCAGTGTCAGCTGCAGAGACTGGGGTCTGGGGCATGATGGGGATGTACCTGAAACCTAGTGAGAGTCATCCTGACTCTGGGGAAGAGTCTTTCAAAGACGAGAAAGAGAAAGTAATTTACCACCCCCAACCCCTCACAGGCAGCCATCCGTGGATTTCGGTGGGGTGGTGAGTCCTCATGATCCCTGAACCTCTCCTCAAATGGTGACTGTTCTGGGGGTCCTTTCTCCGCCTTTCTCAGGGGGTAACCAGAGGTGGTGGTGTGGTCCAGTGTGACTTGTCAGCTGTTGCTCTGTGTGTTCATTTTTGAGAAAATATTAATCTCTGAGACGTCTAAGAGGTGAAACTCCTTTCTCTATGTCTCTTCCAAATGGATGCCATGTGGGTGGGCAAAGTGGTTGGGTTTATTCATTTACTTTAGGTGTGTATTGTAGTAAAACCTGCTTGTTCTCCTACCCGTCATCAGAGGTGACTCATAGTTGAGACACTAAAAGAGAATAAACCATCTTCATCAGGCTGTGAATGCCGCCAGATTGTGAACCAACTTCAAGTAACATAGGGATGCCTTGATAATTTTATTATTGAAACCATCTCCAATTAGATATGCAAAACGAAGTTTCTGGGGGCTTCAGTTTTCTTTAGACCAAATAATTTAGAGCTGAGAGGAGAGGCAGATACCATCTAGTCTCACTTTTTACAATTTAGCATTGGGTTTGTTGAGCATGTACTCTCTGCAGAGCATTGTGACAGGTTCTGGGTTGGGAGGGGAGTCCGGAAGGCAAGCATCCTCTCTCAAAGCTGACTTTCTCATTTGAGAGGTGAGTGTGTGTAGCACAGGGGCGGGTAGAAGGGGACAGATCCTTTATACTTGAGAGCAAGATGTGCAGCCAGGAAAGCTCAAGGACACAGGCCAAGGGAGGTGAAGTGACTTGCCCAGGCCACCCAGTTACCTAGCACAGCTCAGCCACAAACCCAGATGAATGATTCTGAGTTCCACATCAGCATATCAGGCAGCCACTGTGAGCAGTTCCACGGTGACAGGTGGGGCTCTAGGTGGCTTCCTTTAAAACGTCTGAGGAAAGCAGGCTTCCTCTCTGACAGCTCTCTGGGGTGGTGAGCACAGGGGTTCCTCTGCAGCTCCCCAGCTCTGGTGCTCCGTAGCCTTCCAAGTTGTTTGAATTAAGTTGCAAGCCCAGGTGGCTGCACACGTACTCATTTTGGAGTGACTGTGACGCTTGTATTTCCTGGGAAGCGTTACTGTGTCTTTGGCCAAGTAAGTATTATGCCATGAGCTGGTTCCCTTTCTTTTGCCTTTGAACACCTACATTGCTGAGAGGATACCTTAGTGAGTGTGCCTGGGCCACTGGGCATAGCAGAGGAAGCACCTCATCATTTTACTGATGTATTTGAAAGAAAAAAGCTCCCCCCAACCCTTGCCTTCATAGAAACAGAATGCTGAAAGCTTGGAGAAGAATTAATGACTCCCCTGCCCCTTAGTGTCTTACATTACTAGCTGCTGCTTTGCCTACTGCATTTTCAACTTACTTCAGCTTTTCTATGGCTTGGAAAATACGTTGACTGAGTGATGATTGTTTTCATGAAATGGTGCAACATGTAAAGCAATGGTTGTCATTAATAGTGCAGTTATGTAGAGTGTAGCTCTTTGAGTCTTCAGTTTTGAATCAGATTAGCGCTCTGTTAACTTAAAATAGCCCCAAAAAAGAAGAAAGAAAAAAAAAGAACTGTCAGAAATCAGAGGGAAATATTAGCATTATGAAACATGTTAACAAGTGGCCATTAGCACTTTATGTCTGCATGAATAGCATCTTTAAGTGTTTTATTGGTAACAGAATAGAGTGGAGTCACATAGAATGGCATTACTTCCCAAATTGGCAAGTTCTTTTAATTCAGACTTCTCCTTGTTATTGCCTACTGGGGAGCACTTATTCACCTGTCAAAATGTATGCTAGGGTGGGAAAGGGTATTTCAGCCTTTCTGGCTGCATCCTGGGCTCTCAGGTAGAAGGGATTTGTCCCTTTACCATGGCCTTCTTCTCTCCCACCCTCCCCAATGCCCCTGCCAGGAGGAGGGAGAATCTGAAAGCAAGAACGGAGGGAGAGTAATGCCGTGGAGGCATCTGGGATTTGTGCCCGGCCAGTGCCCCTGCACAGTATTGGATATGAGTATGGGCATCTTGGTGTGCCTGGAAACGCAGTTGGCTGCACAGCCCCAGTGAGAAGAGCTCTGAGGAACTGCTGGTGGTTGGCTCTTCCCCAGGCTCTGAGCCCCCTCTCTTTCTAGAGGCTCCACCTAAGCCTTAGGAAAATGACTCCCTTTTGGTTTTTACTGGCTCCTGTCAAGGGTTCCCCCAAACCAGCTCAACCCCTCCATTTATATTATAATGCAAAACCTCTTCCCTCTGGGCCTCAGGGCCTGTGGGGAAAATGGAATTTGGCTCAAACCCAAGATCCAAAGCCAGAGTGCCCCCAGGTTGGGCTGCCTGACAGTTTTATAGATAGGGCATTGAGTGGCCTCCTGGCAGTTTGGAATTGTGAAGGTTTACTCATTCATTTTTCAACAAATATTTTGAACACCTGCCACATGGCTGGGAACGGTTCTTGGTGTTGGGCATAGAGCAGTGGTCAAAGCCTTAAAAACTCCCTGCTTTTGTGGTGCCCCCTTTCTAGCTGGGGAGAGACAGAAGACGCACCAATAAATATGTGAATTATACAGTATGGCAAAAGAAGATCAAACTGCCTGCATAAAAAAAGGTGGGGAATAGGGGTAAGGGGTGCCTGGTGGCCATGCTTTTAAATAGGACGATTAGGGGAGGCCCACTGAAAAGCAAAGGCTCCAAAGAAGTGAGGAAGTTGGCCATGAGAATTTCGAGAAGATGGTTCCAGAAAGAGTGGTAGAGAGCAGAGACCTTGTGTGTAATATACCTGGCTGCTGGAGGAGGAGCGAGGGCCCCTGAGGTCAGAGTGGAAAGGGTGCAGGAGGAGGAGGAGAGGAGACCAGCTGGCTCCTTGAAGGACGTAGAGCAGGGATTTTTGGCTCTGACTCCAAGGGAGATGGAAGCCACTGGAGGAGTGATGTCATATGACTTGGGTTTCCAGAGAGTTGCTTTGGCTACATTTTGAGACTTGAGCATGGGAAAGTGAGGCAGAAGCAGTTAGAAGGCAAATTCCAGGCAAGTAATGGTGGCATGGACCGGGGTGGTGGGGACGTGAGAAGGGGCTGGATTCTGGACATATTTCGAAGGTAGAAGCAGCAAGATTTGCTGACTGATGGGATGGGGGGTATGAAAGGAAAAGAGGAGTCAAGATGGACCCCCAAAATGTGTGGCTTGGTGACTAGGGGAATAGAATTGCTGTTTATTGGGATGGGCTAGAAAGGTTGTGGAGGTGCTCAAAGGATGGGCATGTCTGGGCTCCTTCTCCACTTCAGGTCTTCGGTGGATGCTGGACTACTGCCCTGTTGAGGAAGATCATGAGGGGAAAGAGAATATCCCCCTGATTGCGGCTGTTAGGAGAGCCCCAGTTGATTGCCTATAGCCGAGATGATTTAAGTCAAACTCTAACTGTAGTTCTTTAGGGAAGGCCAGGTGTTTTTCTTCTCCTCCTAATCTTTTTCCTTCTCTATTGTTCTTTAGCTACCAAAGACAACTTAATCTTTTGATCCAGAAAGATGCGCTTTTTTTCTTGCATTTCTTTCCCTTTGTTTGTTTCCTCAGGTCTCAGGTAGACCATCGGGCTGCTGTTAATTGGTGATATTTGGGAATGGGTTGGAAGCTGCATCTTTTCCTGGACTTCTCAGGACTCTCACTGCCACGCGTCTTGTGCTTCCACAGAATGCTTTTCTGAGATGTCCGTGTGGCTGTGCTGTGCTCAGGTCCACGGTTAGCCCCTGGCTTGGAAATTCTTCTGGAAATCCGTTGTCCTCTTTTCCACAGGTTCTCCTCCTCCCTTTCCCCATTCCTGGAAAGAAGTGGGCTGGCAGATAGAGCCTTTTTCCTTGAAAGGAGAGTGCAGAGCCCTCTAATGGAAAAGTAAAAAAATTCTTGGAATCCTCATAACATCCAAGCCAGCCAAAGCTGAGACCAAGTAAATTATTGGGGGGTAATTTGCAAGAGCCTGAATCAAACAAATTGCTTTCTTGTTTCTCAGCTTGAATCTTTAGACCAGAAGCCTGTGATTTCGGAGTCTGATGAGAAACAAGAGTCAGTGTTTCTGTCTGAGCCACTTTTCTTTGGAGGAGGTCTTCTAGGCTTTAGCAATCACAGAAGAACCAGTGACAGGTTCCTTGTCATAGGAGAGCTCCTTGGTCCTCAGGACTCAAAAGACACCTTAAATAGCAGTGGTTAGAACATAAATTTAACATCCCTCAAGGTAGGCCTTAGGTTTCCCTCTGTCCCCTCTATGGTGCTGGCTTTGCCACATGTAGAACAAACTCTTCTGGAATCATAGGTGACCCAAGGGGGAGCTCAGAGAGGAGTCCAGGCTGCCAGTGCAAAGGTCCAGCCCTGTCGCCAAGGAGACCCTCAGGGAAATGCACAGGCCTCCAGCTATTCCCACGGCCCCTGTAGCTGAGCCCCAGCTTCTTCCTGGGCCAAGCTGAGGCTGTTTCCCGCCGTGTCCATCCTCCTAGCAACACTTCTCTTTGGCCAGTTTGCCGTAGTACCTGAGGTAAGTTTTGTCCTTTGCCTGCCAATCAAATACTTTACATCCCGGAGGAAAGCAGAGTCCTCTTCAGAACAGGAAAAGTCCAGCGCGGTTCCACACTGTGCTATTCCAGAACCTCCCAGTGCATTCCTTTGCCAACTAGGTAATGTGCTAGGGATATTTGTCTTACAGCAACTGGCAACCCCCTGTTTGGGTAAAAGTCAGACTCGGGGACCTGGCTGCAGTGCCTCCTCCTGTGGCCCCTGCAGGGAGTGTGGCCCAGGATGTAATGCTGCACACCCAAGAAGCTTCTCTGTCTCCTCTTTCACATCCGGCCTTCCCTGCGTTCTGAACCAAGTGTGGATGAGTTTGATTTTCCTCCTAGTTTTTATTTGTGTAATTGGTTGTTGTTGTTGGGGGGTGGGTGTCGACAATGCTGGGCCTGTCAGCATTTTAGGTTGGTTCTTTGAGATGAATAACTACTTAGCTGTTTCTCAACTACTTTTGTTTGTGAAAGAAAGGACAGTAAGCACCGTGACATGAGAGAATTTCAGGTTTATTGTGATTTCTTTTTTGTGTTTGCATCTGTCGTGCTCAGTTAGGGCATTATCCGTAACCCCATAGGAACCAACACCGAAGACCATATGATTTTAAAGCTTTAGAAATCTGCGTGTGTAATATGTCTTTTGTGAATTTTTTTTTGTTCTTTTGCTTTAGAAACTGTAATAATAATCCATAGTAATTATCCCATAGTATGCTGTCCTTTGTTACAGGAGCATTGGATTAGTGCAAAAACGTGTCCTGTATACAGTTTCAACAGCTTGATTTTACTTCTTCCCTTCTCCCCGCACCCGTTGCCTCCCACCCCACCCGCTTTCTGTCTTGTGCTATTTGGAAGACAATTTCCACATTTCTGCCATATGTCTTAGAAAAGCTGGGGACCTAGAAGCAGTAGCCGACTTAGGACGGCGAGCTCAGCTCAGGTGGGGAGGCAGCTCTGTGTAAGAGACTCTGTTATGCAGACAGTGATCTGTTGAAACAGCTGCATGTGGAAATAGTTCTTCCCCTTGCCTGTCCTCATTTCTTGAGAGACTCCAAAACATCTGAAAATGTACAAGCACTTCACCAGGTTTTAACTTTTCTGGCTTGAATGGAAGCAGCTTCAAGTCAACAAGAGCACAGCAGTCTTTGTAGGTTTTGGACAGTTTTCTAGCTTTTCAAGAAAGGCATGGGCCCTCCCTCTCCCTCCCTCCCTCCCTCCCTCCCTCCCTCCCTCCCTCCCTTCCCTTCCTTCCTTCCCTTCCTTCCCTTCCCTCCCTTCCCTTCCTTCCCTCCCTTCCTTTCTTCCCTTCCTTCCTTGTCTTGTTTTGCATTCTGCTGTACTGGAAGAGCATTTAATCCTTGGCCCTCTGTCTGTTGGGATATTATGTTTTTTTAATAGTGCTTGTTTATGACTAAGGTCAAAGACAGTATTTCAGAACAAAAATTAGAGTTAGTTCATAATTGAGTACATATGTATGTTACTGTTTATTTTTATAGTTTGCTAATTTATTTTTAAACAGCTCAGTTACGCCAACATGTTTATAGCTCTGTTCATCACATGCCTTAGCAGTCAGGGTGTTAAAAGGCACATGCTTTTCAATAGTTTGGATCCCAAGTTAAATTAGATAATGCCATCAGGTAGCAATTTAATTACATTAATTGAATGTTTAGGCGGAAAGGTAGTTTTGTAGAGGCTATAATGAAGTCACATTTATAAGTACCCATGTATAAATCTCAGCATTATAGACATTATTTGAGGTTGCTGACAGAAAAATGGATATATTTCAGGCGTTTAGAAGGAAACACTCGGGGGGCTCTCATCACTGGTAAATGCTGCCTTCGCAATTTAGGAGACTGCTGGGCACAGTCGTTTCCTCAGTGAGCTGCCTTTATCATTAGCCCGCTAAGCAGCCATGCACAAAGGTGCTTGGGTGCTGTGTTTTGTATAGCCAGGGCTTTCCTGGGACTTAGCATGCCAGCTTGGGCCGGCTCACTGAGGCTGGAAAAATGAGACAGTCTAGTGAGGTCTTTGTTACCTCGGAGGGTCTGAGGATTGGTGCGCTTGGGTTGACCCGTGTGGCGTCCTCAGCCAGCTCTGTCCTGGATCTGAGGAACACTGTCTCAAGGTTTGCAGGGGTTTGACAGACCAGAATGGAGGCCACTGGCAGGGCCTCGTGGCATTAGATGTGGCAAGTCAGACCACAGCTGGCCTGTGAAGGTGACTCTTCCTCTGATGCAGAGAGAATTAAATGAGGAGGCCAGAGCCCTAGCCACTGGCCAACTGCCTCCCCTCCATGCCCTCAGACAAGGTGGGAGCGCTGGCATTTGGCTAATAGGACAAGCTATTTTGGGCCCAGGTGTTCTTTCCGACCTCTCTGTGATTTCTATGGTGGGTGTCAAAGGCTGGCTGGGAAAAGGGGATTTTTAGGTGTGCTAACAACATCCCTTGCTTGTGAGTGATTCACTGTCTTCTTGCACCGTCTGGTTTCACCCGGGCTGCAAAGCCTAGTGTGGTGTCCCATACCCTGCAAAGCCCTGTTTGGGTTATTTACCAAATGCCACCATGGCACCTCCACGGCGTCTGGCAGATAAACCAGGTGGGGCTGCTATTGCTTCTGGGTATTTTACGGGATGCAGATTTTTCTGCCCACCATTGTTTTGGAAGGTATTTCCCCCTCCCTCAGGTAGAGTTTTTCTCAGAGATACCTGTAATTGGCCCTTCCCATTTAATAGTCAGCCACGAATGGCTTATTTTAAAATGATAGACCCAGGTAGAGAGGTTACCCACTCTCATCACAGAGTGGCCAGCTGTGTCCCCTGCCTCCGGGAGGTGGGAATGCATGCAGAGGGGTCACTGTTTCCTAACTCTCTGCTCTGGCAGCCTGAAGAGCTGTCTGTGCCCTGAACAAGAGCTTAGGGAGCTGGAGGAAAGAGAAGGAGGTGTGCATTTGAGGGAGAGAGGCCCACTGGGTTGGACAAGAAGGTAAGAGAGGGCTGGTTTGGCCCCTGAGGGAAGGACAGGAAAGCACTCGCTCATTCTCCTGTGGATGCAGTGTTTGTCCAGCTGAAGGCAGCCCCACTCGGCTTACTACCTGATGAGTGATTTTCCCCAAGCTGACAGCTGCTCCAACACATTTCACCTACAAGTCCTGACAAAGTGGTGTGTTCTTTTGGGGCTGTTATTACTTCAGCAGGCATTTGGAACAATCTGGAAGAATGGGGTGCCAAAGGACACCCTTGAAGCCATTTCTGAGTGTCCTGTCTCTTCTCTCCAATCCTCTAGCTTTTTTGGCTTATGAAAAATTGGGCCCATCCCTTTCGAATGTCCATTGTGCCGTTAATAATGAGGATAGAGATAAAAATCACATTTTTTTTTTTTGAGTAAGCCCTTTGAGGAGTATTGTCAAATGGAGCCTCACCTCATGAGTAACCCTGTGAAGAGGCAGGAGAAGGGCTAGTTGAAGCTTAGAGAGGTTAAATGGCATGTCTGGTCTCACGCAGCCGCAGGGGTAGACTAGGGATTCTGATCCAGAACTCCTTGTGCCTCTGGGTCATCCCCACGCTCCACAGCCTGTACACAGGGTAGGGAAGTCGCAGCTTGCAGAAGGCTGGTTTTTTTGGGGAAGCTCTGTTTTAATAGTTTGGAGCAAGGAAGCTGGTGGTGGGCGCTCACTGGTAGGGGAGGCATCAAATTGATAGGAATCAATTTGATCTTTAAGCATTTTCGGGGACAGAAATGTACCTGATATTCCACCTCTCTATATAATTTCAAGACTTGATTGGCATAGTCCCTAAGCACCAGTAGAAAGCTTGAAGAGGCTTCTCAGTAAATACATCAGCTGTATTTCCAGGTGAGCAGTACCTGCTGAAATGCTGAGAGAAGGTTCTGACTAGGAGGGCTTGGGGGAGATAGAGATGGAGTTGGCTGTTTCAGCAGACTCATTCTTCTATTTGCTTTTTGCCTTGGACATTATTTTTCCTGGGTTCCCCAATGCTGAGCTCCCACTTTAAGAAAAACATTGGTATAAATTCACAAGCCATGTATAGTCAGAGGTTGACTTTTTTGTTCTGTTATTCCTTCTTTGGGTGAGCAGGCTGGCCAGGTGGAAGGTTCAAGTGTGTCATATCCTAGCATTCGGCTGGGTGGCCTCCTCTGCCTTTTCAGTGGGTGGCTGGGCTGGGTGAAACCCCACAGTGACTAAGAAAAGGAAGGGTGAACCTAGGCAGACCCAGAAGGTACTGTATCTTCATCATTGATTCTGCATGTGTGCCGGTAGGCAGCAGTTCTGGAATTACTGTGGAAAACACAGTGCAGCATGAGCCCTGGGGCCTGCTCTCTCGTGCCCGGCTGAACATCTCTGTTTTGTTTGGGGAGTCCTGCCAGGCAAGTGTGAGTCGAAGAGGAGTCCAGGGCCCTGTGGCACGGGGGCAGTGTTGGCTGAATGGTACTCTTCAGAGTTCTCAGAATGTACCACTCGAAGCCATGTGGGCTTCCAGCAGGCTTCTAGCAGGTGGGGTTTTGGCTGGGCCCTCACACTCACTGTCTTTCATTCCCTTTCTGCCCCTTCATTCCTCTCCTGCCTTTCTTGCTTTCTTTTTTTTCTAGAATCAGTGAAGCAGCCAATAACCAATTTGGGGGAGGTTTAGATGAGTGTGAATTACTGTTTAATATACAAATTTTATTAAGATTATCAAGCTCTGACAAAAGATCCAGAATATCGTACCTTGCAGTGGGCTTTAGGGTTGCATCTTGGCTCCTAGATCTTCTAGGTGGGTTAAATTAGTCCTCACAAAATGTCACATTTCCCTGGCAGCTATAGGTTTCCAGGGGGGTGAACAAGGGCTATCTGGGTATTTGCTGAGGGCTTTTCAGTCCTGGGTAGGAACTGCTGGGTGTGGAAACCACCAAGGCTTTGTAAGCCTGAAATAGCCACTGGTATTGGGAGCTCGATCCGTACTCAGACCTGAGCGCCACAAATTCTTTTCCCAGATTTGAGCAGTCTAATGGATAAGAGGGAGGGTTATGCCCCATGCTGGGAATAGGTAGAAGAGAGGGTCCAGAGAAAATTGTTGCAGTGCTCAGAGGAAGCAATAGCCTGCTGTCTTCCAGGGAGATATTTGGCTCCTGGAATGCCTGTCTGTGCTGCGGTGGGTGGCATGGGTAAGGGTTTTTAATAAAAAGTCACAATCCCTGGAGAAGTGAGGCTCATTTGCAGCCACCTGCCTTTTCTGTCTTGGGTCTTCTGGTTGGACTCCAGTCTGACTTTCCACCTGCTCAGAGCCTGCTGAGGCTGCAGAATGGCACTAACATGACCAAGGGTGATATGGCTTCTCCCTCTTGGGACTAGGAGTGACCAGGTTTGGAGGAGGTGGACTCCTTCCTGCTCCCATTGCCAGGACAAATGCAGAGTGGATCTGGGTCTGTCCCTTCCACACAGACACCTTCATTTCAACAGATTCCATGTGTATTAAAATGACAGACACGTTGGTTTTGCTCCAAGCCAGTAGCCATCCCCCTAGACAGCCCAGGCCTTAAAAGACAAGGAGGTGTTCGGACAAGAGCAAGCAAGAAGTCTGGCTGTGTCTTCTGGGAGCCCCAGACAGACCAGTGTTCTTTCTCACTGGTTCACTCCTTCCCCAACTCATTTTACCCACTCGAGACTTGACTCTCTTAGAGATTAAGTACCTCCCCTGGTCACATAGTTTCTGGGTGACAGGACTAGGATTGATTTCTTTTGATCACCAGTTGAGTGCTCTTTCTGCTCTACTGTGCTACCATGATCAGAGGTAAATTTGTTTTTCTCTGATGATGATTGAAAACAGTTTTATTAACGTATCAAGAACATTACAACAGAAAGAGTTTCTGGTGTAAAAAACCTCTTTTCACTGGTATTTCTTAAATTCATATTTTAATATTAGAAAGCATGGGATTGGGTGTGAATACTGCTTTTTGATGTCGGAGGAAGATGAGCGAAGGAAGCGGGCTCTTCCTTTAGGAGCAATACCTGAGATCCCGGAATTCTATGTACAAAGTGTGTGATGGCAGAGCTCAAATCTGTGCTAGCAAGAACCCCCTGCTACTCTTCTGAATCCGATGAAGAAGTCATTCTGTCTGTGCAGTTTTATGAGGCTGAGACTTTTTCCGATGGTTTGTTTTTCCGTTCGCTCACAGACTGTAGAGGAGAGCCAGGAGGGAGCTGACATGTTCCCACTGTCTACCTACTCCCTGACTTTGGAGCTCAGCGAATCTGCTGTCCATCGTTTTGTTTCACCAACTTTTACAAAGCAGGATAATAAACTGTAAGCTCATTTGGAGGGACCTGATCTCTGATTGTTGCTTTGATAAGTATCTATACAAATATTGATATCATTCTGACAGTCTTGAATTGCATTGTTACAACATGCAAACCTGTCAGTTTTCCAGGACTTCTGGTGGGACAGCTTCTCTGTGGAGTGAGGGATATTTTTGGTCTGGCCTTTCCTCCCTGAAGCTCTGTTAACCTGAGATTTCACCTAGTGCAACACAAGTTGTGTAGAAAGAAACATAATACTACTTTATCCCATAATTAGCTAGAAAATATTAGAATAAAAGGCAGTTTTGGAATGTAGAGAAGCAGAGGGGCTGATAGAACTTTTCAGAACGCATCTTCCTGTTTTCACCTCTTAAATTTTTATGTGAGATGAGCACATTGCTATAATTAAGAAAGCAGTGTAAGACTGGGCGCAGTGGCTCATGCCTGTAATTCCAGCACTTTGGGAGGCCGAGGTGTGTGAATCACTGAGGTTGGGAGTTTGAGACCAGCCTGACCAACATGGAGAAACCTCGTCTCTACTAAAAATACAAACTTAGCCGGGCATGGTGGCGCATGCCTGTAATCCTAGCTACTCAGGATGCTGAGGCAGGAGAATTGCTTGAACCCAGGAGGCAGAGGTTGTGGTAGCCCGAGATCGTACCATTGCACTCCAGCCTGGGCAACAAGAGCGAAACTCTGTCTCAAAAAAGAAAGAAAGAAAAAAAAAAGCAGTGTAAGTACTTGCAAAAGGCCTTTCACTCTTGCCACTCAGGGAAGCACCTGAAACAGAACTTATAAACCAGGTAAAGTATTTGGAAGTGATTAATCATATTACAAGAGTGTTCTTCATTTCCCCCAAAGGACCATGGCTTCCTGTGACACTTGCCTGTGCTCTTATAGATATTAAAGACAGAGCTGCTGGACTGTGAGCTCCTTGAGGGCAGGGATTGAGGCTCATTCCATTTTGTTCTGGCAAGTAGCACTACAGGTTTGGACCAAATGAATGAAATTGGCTGCCATTGAATCAAAGCAGAACAAAGATAGTGTTTCTGAAACAATAATATAAATAAGTGCAAAATTGGATGTTTACCAACAACTTTCCAGAAACAGGTCTTGTTTCAGAAGATGTGCCAAAGATGTCTCATGTGGGCAGGGCTCCTGTGGAGACCTCTGTTGTTGAGCGAGTCAACCAGGAGGTTGGCTGAGCAGTTCGGGGTTCTCCCATTTTACAGAGGAGGATGCAGCGACCTGGAAATGCTTGCAAGCCCACCCAGCCAGGCTTGCTTCACGGAGACTCTTTTAACCAGTTCCATCAGCAACCCCAGGTTGGCCATACAATGTCATCATGCACATTTTACCAGTGAAGAAACTGAGGCTTGGAGAGGTTAAAGAGCTGCGCTGAGGCATACAGCCAGGAAATGGTGGTAGATGAAGATTCCAGCTCATCTGTCTAACTTGGGAGCCTGAGTGTTCATCTTACCGACCTACCAAGGCTTGAAGTGAGGTGCCCTGACTCTGAGTTCCGGGTTTGGTGCCTACGGCCCACTAGCCTTATACCTTGTCTTGTACCTTAACTGCTGGAAGGTGCTGTCTCTGTGTAGCAGCCACCAGCCTGGCTCTGAACCCTGTCCTGAGGGGTTGGGAAGTGTGGGGTGTCTGGTTTATCCCATCAATACATGTAGTCTCTTCCATTCTTCCCCCATTTTTTCTCAGGGGCTTCCTTCCTTCCCTGGCTTTCTGGTAGGCTGCCTGCTCTGATGTAATTTCCTGCCAGGATGATTGCTCTGGCCAGGCCCCCAGCTGCTCCCTGCCCTTCTCTGAAGGCACATCTGTCAGCCCACAGAGGCGCGGTTCACGGGGGCGGGGAAGCAGAGGCAGTGTGTAATGGGGGAACTGGCCCTAGGAACCTCACCTGCCCTATCCCTACCTGCCTCCTGTCCCCTTTCCGCCTGGGCTAGACTTGGCCAGTTTCACTCTCAAGACCACCCCTCTCACACACTGCTCCTGTGCTGCCCTCACACCTTTGCAGGCTGCTGGTTTTCCATCCAGGGCACAGCTGCAGGCCTCTGGGCACCCCAGCCCTCAGTGCCCAGGGAATAGCCCTGACATGCAATCTCACTGGCAGGCAGCCTCAGGCAGGCCTGGGCAGAGGACCGAAAGGAGGAGAGGAGGGAGGGAGCTACAGTAGAGCAGACAGGAGACAAACACCAGCTAAGAGTAAACAGCCTGGCGGTGGGGTGGGTGCCTGGCTGGAGGGGCTCACCCGGGCTGGCCTGCCTGGGAGGAACCAGGTCCGCGGCTGCTCTCACCCAATCTTAGTCCTGCTCGAGGTCTAGCAGCTGTTGGAGCTGCACATGGAGCTTGAGGTCTGGTGCTTATGGGTTAGGAGGAAGAGAAGAAGAGAGAGATGGCAGAATACCAGGCAGCTTAGGAACATGTCTCCTTCCGCACGCTGTGGCCCAGGTGCTGCGCAGAGCTGTTTCACAGCAGCCTCTGCTCTCAAGGTTGAGCAGTTTCCTTCAGTGCTGTCCACCCCTTTGGTCCTGGGAGCCTCATGTTCCTGGGCCTCGCTGACATCTGCATAGGTCTGGTGGGGGGGGGGTGTGAGGGGCTGGAGGGGTCTCTTTGCTAGCCCTGGCCTGTGGCAAACACTGTCTTGAGAATGTGGGACATTGAAGGAGCTTGGACTCTAAAGCCAGCTACACGTGAGTCTTTTCACCTGCTGGCTGGGTGGCCCTGGACAAGTCGATCAAGCCCATCGGGCCTCAGGCTCTTTATCTATAAAATGGGGCTAATTTCCTTTTTTGCCCCGGGAAGAAATGTACTCAGAGGAGTTACAGAATGTGCAATCTTTCCCAGGAGTATTGCTCCTGAAGGAATAAGGCACGATGAGCTTTGACTTCAGCCTCCAGCACTGTGGCCCAGAAGGGTATATGGCTGGGCAGGGGCGTCACACCCCTGCGGCCCTGTGGGGGTGACGAAAGGGCGTTATCCACTCGCCTTGCACACGGCAGTCGTGCTTCACCTGGCCAGATACTGTTCTCCAGCTCTTTGGCTTGGGCCCCGAGACCAGAGAAGATAATGGCAGCCCAGAAACCTGAATACTAGGGAACACATTGTAGGGTGATCTCCCAGAAGAGCCAGCGAGAAATGGACTGTGGCTGTAGCATTCTTCCCTTTGGATGCCTGTGTGGGGACAGAATCAGTGGAAAGGAAAATGGAGAAGAAACACTGGCCCTGCCTCTCATCAGTGCCCCCCAACCGCCCACTACCACCACCTGCTTCCTGTTCTATCAGACAAACGTAGTTTCTGGATGAATTGGGCAGTCATCTGAGTTTGATCAAGATTTACAGGTGATTCAAATGTATGTATAAGGTACATACATATTAGTACATCCATCAAAGAGGCTTCCTTAAGCCACACAGTCTCTAGCTTCTCAGAGAATTGACAGTCTGTCAATGGGGGGGGGGGGTTGGACGAACTTGGACCTATAGATGACCTCGCTGGCTTCTCCCTTTGTCACCTCATCTTCCTGCTTCCTTCTCTTTACTGATCTTATGTGAGTAGATAGAGGGGTCAGATCACCTCTGCTCAGCTCTGCTCAGCACACTAAACCTATTTGCTATTAAAATTTGAAAAACAAATCCAGGTGCCAGAGGTGGCTAAATGATGAATGTCCCAGGCCAATTCTAGGAAGGGAAGTGGGTATGGGGCAGCCATTGCCTTCCTGGTACCAGGATGATGCAATGCTTGGAGGCTGTGAGCTCCCCACCTCCTCGGGGCACACCCTGTGACCTTGTGGGACCCCTCTGTCCAGCCCAGCCTGGGTGTGCATCTTGTGTGCTTGGTCAGCACTGATAGGGGTCGCAGTGGGGAGGAGTTGTCAGCACACACTGCTGCATGTCCTGTGAGCAGTCCCCAAGGCTGTGCCCAGCCTTCAGTGTCCAGGGCCTCTTCTGCCAGGGCCTGCTGGTTATCACTGTTGGCATTATCTCCGCTCACCACCTCTGTGCCCAGGGCTGCTGGGTCCCCTTAAGGAGCCTCACACCCGTCTACATAGAGGCCCTTCCTGCTCGGAGTCTGACCCAGTTATCCCCTCCATGCCTCCCTTTTCCCAGACTTTTGACTCACTCCAGCCCTGCTCAGAGTGATGTCCTCCCCCAAAGACAAGACCCCTGCTCTTGAGGGACTGCCAGGTGGGTCCTTCATCTCCCCACCTCCACGGGCAGTCTCTGCAACACCCTGACCTTTATGGGGTCATCCTTGGCCAATGAAGCGTTGGGTCCAGGCTCCCCCTTCTATCACCTGGGTCACTTCCATCCGCAGAGGAAGCTTGGTTTCATTTAGGACAATGTGCAGGATCCTTTTGATCATTTCTCTACTGGATCATCAGCAAAGGGAAAAATGAGACAAAAGAGGCCACTGAGTCCTTTGGGGGAAATATGTACCTATAGTAAGGTGATAGTTCAGAGAAAGGGAAGAGTAGAAGGTTGGTCCTGAAGGCTTTCCAAATAAAGTAAAGGATGTTAAATTGCTCTGGAAGATGCAAAGTGCCATCCAGTGAAAACTATTATTATTATTATCATCATAATAGTCATTATCATCACCATTATAGGATATGGCACTGACATAGGTAGTGACTGGTAAGAGCCAATTGAATTTCTAGCTGATTCCTGATGTTAAGGGCTGTGAATCTGTCTACCTGGAATGTTCTAATTCAATTCAGGAGTGGGAGTTTGAGTCTAGACTTCAAAGCACTCTCATATATCCTTGGCCTGCTAACCTGAGGGCTAGTTTCTAGGGATCGATTAACTTGAAGACAGTTCATATATGCCTGAATACTAGTTATTCATATTCTGAAAAATCTGACTTGATCAAACAGAGCAGTTAAAGGCGATGCTTCATTTTACAAAAGATTTTTCCCCCCACTTTACAAAAGGATGCACAGTGGTATTCCTCTCGATGGAATGTTTCTCTAGCTCATTAAGTGTTTACAGGTCATTAACTACTGCGTGGAAGGACTTTGCTAGAGAAAAGGAAGGCTGTGAGGAAATAGCTGTGGCTCTAGCTCTAGCTTAGGGGATGCTAGCTAAAGAGAATTAGAATTAGTTGGCCAACAGGTGTCTGCGGTGTACTCCCTGTCCACTCAGCACTGCGGCGGGGAGTGGAGAGCTTGCTTCCTTCCGTGTGAGAGCTTACAGTCCCTTTGGAATCTAGATTTATCGTGAAGTAATCGTGAAGACAGAAATTAAGTGCTAAGTTGTGTTCACTCATCTCTTATGACTGTCCATGGGGAAATGGGTCCCGCTTTACAGAAATTCAGTTTGCATGCTGCTTTTCAGGCCTATATCTGTGGCATCCAGTGAGGGAAATTTGAGGAAGGGGTTGATGTAAGACTCCTCTTGGGAGCATAATGAGAGAGAGAGAGAGAGAGAGAACTCACAATGGAACCCAGAGAGAGAGAGAGAGAGAGAGAAAGAGCGAGAGTGAGCTCACAATGGAACCCAGAGGGGGAAAGGCTACCTGTTGGCTGTCCTGGCATGTAAGTCTGTGTGGTCAGGGCTTGCGTTCCACAAATGGCCCAGGCCCCTTCTGGCTGCTGGGAGAGAAAGTCAGTGAGGAGAGAGGGTTGTACAAGACAGGAGAGATGTACTTACCAGGCTCTTCCAGAAGGGGTAACTGGCTCAAATCCTTGCCTTGAACCTGCAGCAAAGTGGAGGATGGGTGTTATCCTCCTCTCTTCCCTCTCTCCTGCTCCCGGCTGCTCTGAACTCACTTTTGCTGTGTGTCCAGAGCTGACCAGAGGACAGTGGCAGACTTATCGTCAGACTGGCAGCACCAGCCTCGTGCTCTGTCTCTGCCTGGGAATTGGTTTCACAAAGCTCCAGTTCTGCCCTGGACACTTGCCTCATAGGGCTATCCCTTTGCCCCTCAGTAACACCACTGGGATGGTCCACTCCCACCCTGTCCCCCATCTGTGGCAGTCTGTGTTGCCTTGTGGGACAAGGCATTCTGTAAATGTGTATTGGACTTCCATTGCTTACGTCATGATTTGTTTTTCCGACTTCCAGGACTTCCCCGGTTCTGGTTTTCTGGGATTTCATGAACAAGTCCCTGTTTCCCTAATCCATTTCCTTCCCATGTGCATTGCTTTCAATCATCTCCCCTCTGGTTATCCTAAAGCCTTCATCATCAGTTCACATAGGAGGGTGACCTCTGGACCACTTCTCTTTGGTTTGTTCTTATTTCCAGATCTGCAGTATGTTTCTTAGGTGTTTTAAAAAATATGCTAAGAAGAATGAAAACACCCTTGTAATTTAGAGACTCTTAGAAAAATGACAGCACTATTTAGAGCCTGGAATTACAGTTTGACTTCCCTGTGCCTTCTCTGCCCCAGGCTCCCATGGTGGCAAGGGTTTGGGTTGGGGGAAGGGATATCGAATTGCCTGTCTCTGAGCAGGAAAAGAATTAGGGTTTGCCAGGTACCTTTTGTGTATATGTGCCAATTGAGGGCCCATTTGGAACATTTTGACTTTTAAGGAAGCTCCAAACTCTCAAACCGCAGGGATCACAACACGTACATGTGTTTGTTATGACGTTATGTGTAAGCATCATGACAGACAGAGAATGTCTGCACCCCACCCCGGAAAACAGCCTGACTGTCCCCCATGGGCAAACCAGACTAGTTTATAGGGGGTTCTGCTCTGAGGTACTGATGGACCCTGGGTCCTATCCCTGTGATACGGAAGGCAGCTAGACAGGACTTGGGATTTATCTTTAGTGAGATGGCTGAAAAGAGATACGGGGCTGGTTCTATGCCCCAGGTGTGCATAAGTAAGAGCAGATAGCTTATTCCAGTGCAAAGTCCATACAGGTAATAACATTGGCCAGAAAGAGATATGGCATCCACTCTTAGACATAACACACCAGGGTCAATACAACTTTGAAGCTACTCTAGTGCAGGCTAACAGTTGCTTTTATCACAGGCGCCAGGAAGGGTTTGGCCTCTGGTTAGGGTGGGGGCGTGGGTGGGGTGGAAGGGGACTGGCAGACCTCTCCGTCAGTGGCCGTTTGCCCAGGGGGGCCTCTTCCAGAAGGCTCTCTTGCTGATGGAGAATTGGATTTTATTTCTCAATGGGAATAAAATAATTTGTATGCCATGCTGTGTGGACTCTCAAAATTGTAAAGGAGGTGAAGGTTCCCCTGTCTGCACTCTCCCCTCCTCATCACTGTCCATTTATGATCTGTCGGTCTGTCCACCCATCCATCACATATTGGCACCTATGAAGTACCAGCTACTGTGTTAGCATCTGTGTTCCCAACTGACTTGCCTCCCCCTGACATATATTCTTTTCCTTTTTCCTCTCCCTCTTCCCTTTTCTTCTGACCCAAACTGGGAATTCGGGAAAGGGCCTGATGATCTTGTTTGTGCTGAGGTGTAACTAATAAATACCAGGAGGTATGCGTTTTAGTTCACAAGCTCGGAGCACTTACTCTGCTCTAGGAATTTACAAATACACACTCATTTTATTTTCATACAAACCCTATGAAGCAGATACTATTATTATTCCTATTTTACGGATGAGTCCGTTTTTTAAATTCCAGCTGAAGAAAGTGATTTGGTGATGAATCATTAGGAATGAGCTAGGAGTTATTTGTCATCACAGAACCAGTCCGTGTTGCCCCAAGTCTGGCTTTGCCAATTGGAGATTAGGGAGATGGAATGAATACTTTTCCTCCCCTTTGATATCTCACCTCACTGAGCTCTGGGCCGTTTCCACTCTTCTTTCCCCATACTCCCATCTCGGCAAAAATTGCACAAGATTTATATGACATTAGGGTATTGGAGATAATTTATTACAACCTCCTACAGAGGGGCAACCCAGGTCCAGAGTGGGGAGGTGACCAGGCCATGGTCACTGCCCAGTTTAGAGGCCATGCACAGCTGAGAAGCCAAACTCCCAGCTCCCAGCTCCCAGCCCATATCTTTCCACTCTCCCATATGGCCTGTCAGCATCATCCTCTCTCACTCTTGCTTAGCCTGTGTAGCTCAAGAAGGATGTATTTATTGCCCCAGGCATAAGAATGTGCTCAGGTGTCTTAAGTAATGTAGGTGTGCCTTACCCATGGGACTTCACTTTCTCTCTGTTTATTGCCAATAGTGGTCTCTGTTCTGTTTTGTTCAGTTTCTCCCCCTTGCATTGTTGTCTAAGATGGCTGTCCTGTCTTTTGTCCACTTCCCCTCCACTTCCTGTGCCTTTCTTTAATCAGCTTCCACCACTGCCTGGGGCCACTCAGCTCTGGTCCCACTGGAGGGCCTGTCTCCCCCAGGGGTCCTTCTGCTTCCTGTTCACCTCTGGTCCTCCAGCCCTGCCCTGGCTCAGCTGATGAGGGTGAGGGAGGGAGAGGGAGGGGGAATCTTAATTTCCTGCACCGCTGCTTTGCTGTCCACAGCACTGGGCAGCAGCTGCCTCCCGGGAGTGTTGTGTGAGACCTTGATGCTGTCTTTCTTCCCAAGGCCTTTGGCAAGGTAGAAATCATCCCCTGGACTCTCTATGCTGCTAATGGGCGAGGTCAACTAAGCCCATCTCTGAGCTAGTGAGGGTTCTTAGGACTCTGAACACCATAGTTAAGTTATCTCTGACCCAGAGTCCAATTCATTTGGCCTGAGTTCAAATGAATGCCCATTTTAAGAATGTTTTGGGGTATCTTCCCATCATTTCCTTAGAGTAGTGGAGAGGTTTCTGTTTGGAATAGGATGACATTTGGTAGCTGAGCCAAACAGATGACTGGGATTCAGGTTTGGATTTGAATTCTCCAGGGAATGGGGTGGGAGGGGGGCATCCTGGAGGATGACAAAATGAGGGCTCCCTGGACTCTCAAACTCAAAACATTTTCTGTGTTCTCCTTGTGCCTTAGATATTTACCTAAGAGAAATGTAGATATACATTCCTATAAACACATCTACATAGTGTCTATTGTAGCACTGTTCATAATGGTCAAAAAGTAGTCACAATCCACATGGCAACCAATAGGTGAATGAATAAACAGCCCTACGGTGGAATACAACTCAACAGTAGAAGAATGAAAGAGTAACACACGCCATACCATGGATGAATCCCAGAATCATTCTGCTCCATGAAAGAAATACAAAAGACGACATCCTGTAAGAGTCCATTTACACCAAATTCTAGAATTCTCAACACTGTAGTGGTAGGTGGGGATTCAGTGGTTAGAAGGAAGGGGTCAGAGGGTTAGGGGAGGGGATTGACAGCAAAGGGGCAAGAGGGGGCTTTCTAGACTGGTGGATGTGTTCTGTATCTTGATTTTGGTGGAGGCCACACAGCTGTATACAATTGGCAAATTAAATCCAACTGTACACTTAAAATGAATGGCTTTTGTTGTATGTAAATTATACCTTAATAAAGCTAAAATGAAACAAAACAAAATACCCATCACGGGAGTGGAACCAAGTCTGTCTGTAACCTTTAACTGTTTGGGTCTCCTCAAGACTCTAGCCGTCTTTCAAGGTAGCACCAAAGTACATTTCAGGGAAATGAGAATGCCCTTTGGATTCTGAGATTTTATAGAAGTTGGTAATGAGAGAGAGAGAGGCCCACTGAGATGGGATTATCCACCATAAGCACAACATGTGGGTCTGAGAAGCGCATGAGCACTGGTGAGTGTGTGAGGAAGGAGAGAGTAAGGGGAGGAAATCTATTTTCCTGGAATTCCAGCAGGCTTCAAAAAGTAAAAAGGGAAGGGAGTACCCAACTAAGTTTTTTCTTCCCGAGAAGTAAATTTATTCTAAACATTACCCCAATTAGTTGTTTTTTGTTTGTTTGTTTTTGAGACAAGATCTTACTGTGTTGCCTAGGCTAGAGTATAGTGGCATGTTCATAGCTCACTGCAGCCTTGATCTCCTAGGCTCAAGCCATCCTCTCATCTCAGCCTCCTGAGTAGCTGGGACTACAGGTGCACGCCACCATGCCCAGCTAATTTTGTAGAGATAGAGGTTCTCTATGTTGCCCAGGCTGGTCTTGAACTCCTGGGCTCCAGTGATCTTCCTGCCTTGACCTCCCAAAGTGCTGGGTTTATAAGCAAGAGCGACCATGCCTGCCACCAACCCAGTCTTATTCATCAGTGTATCTTCTCCTTAAGTGGAGATGCTAACAGTGTAACTGGTGAATTCTTGTAAAGTAAGGGTTTTTGTTTTTCTTACATCCATATTCCTCTCCAGATTCCCTCTCAATTTCCAAAGTATTTAGCATAAATGCAATATCTGAACTTCATTCGTTTGTTTGGCAGATTTGTGTGCACTACCTTTTCTGAACCTATTTGGGTGCTAAGCACTGTGTAGATTTGGGTTCTTAACATGGAAAACGTCTGTGCCTGTGTAGTGTTGGGTCCTACCTGGCCACACGCCAGGTCTTGGCTCTCTACACAGAGTGAGGATGCCCAGGGTGTTTTGATGTAGACAGTCAGCTCAGCCTGGAGAACTGAGTGGAGCATTTCAAATGATAGTTAGGACTTCCCCTTACCATACTTAATGGCTGAAGGGGGCCGAGAATGTCCATGTTTGCTGCCCTCTGGCATCAAAATGAGGTGCTTTTTAGTAGTGCTGCATTTAAAAGAGCATTAAAAATATGTTTTTAGAACTTCACTTTTTGCATTGAGGATGCACAGGTGGCTGAGACTAACTTCTTTGCAGATGACCATGGTTGAAAGTCAGCTACAGAGTTGCACAACCATGTAGCTGGGCTTCACATATAGAAGATGTTGTTATTTTTTGGTAACTCAGTCAGACTTGACCAACCTGGCACACAATCTGGTTGGCACATGAACTTCACATTTGCTCTTCTCCAGGGCATAGGGTGGCTGTTTAAAGAGGGTGGATATTCATGCTAATCTTTGTGTAGCATAACATGTTACTGCAACTTGCTTTTTTTTTTTTTATCTGAAAGTTCAAGTAGATATCAGAAGGGAACTGTTTGTGGGTGCTAAGAAGGTTAAAATTACCATTTTGAACAGAAATGATATTTGGAAAAATAACTTCCCTTTTAGGAGGTAAATCAGTCATTTATATGCTATTTGTTGAATGCCTAGGATATATGAATATCATGTCACATGCTGTGCTGGTACTTTCAAATATAATAGAAGCAAGTAGGAGAAAGAGTCCCTGTACTTAAGAAACTCGTTGGGAAGACATGGAATTAATTAAAGGCATAGAGGGTTAACCAGCAACATAAGGCCTAGATATGAGTCGGGGTGGTGCATGGGATGAGTGCTCTATGAGGTTGGAGAAGGATGAGATTGATTCTTCTTGCTAAGGTGACTAGGTAGGCCTTCAGTGAGGCCTTGAAGTTTGAGCAGGATTCCAGGAGGTAAGAGAACAGGAAGAAAAGCCAGGAAGGAAATGAGAACGGAAGGGATTTTTACTTGGGCGGAATATTTTTATTGATGGGTATAGGGAACTAAGACTGGAATAGAAAATTGGAGTTGGATTGTGGAGCTCTGGAATGATGGCTTAAGGAGTTGGACCACATCCTATAGATCAGAGAGGGCTGCTGAAATACTCTGATCAGAAGACAAAGGCAGCATGCTAGGGGATGTTAACTGAGGACTCTGCAAAGTGGGTGGATGGGTTGTTGAAATTCTCTGAAATACCCTTCATGCCTTGTTCTCTCCTGTTGACTTATATGTTCTAGAGGATGGAGTTGGTTGACTGTAGGGTTTCCTTTCACAAGCAGAATGGAACAGATATTGTAGGAGCCTAGCACATGGGTCTGTTACTAATATAGAGGACTGTTTAAATCTTGGAAAACTTTCCTTTTGCTTTTGCCCCCGTTGCAGATGGGGAGTGAGCAGGAATGAAGTTCAGAATCAAGGGCCCATCAGGGTCTGTATTGGTCCCTTGTCCCTCTCCTCCAGTCCATCCATGTTGGGATGCTCAGGGCATGGATGGTGTTTCATGATAGCATGTATCATTTAGATGGTATGTGACAAAACAAGGCAGGCATCAAAATTCATATCCCTGTGATCTCTCTTTAATAGTGTCCTTCTGCTTTGGGGGTTATTAAGCTAGCCTGAATTTGAGTAAACATTTTTGGATGGGGTGAGAGGGGGCCTGATAAAAGTGGTTGGTAAATAGACAGTTGGAAAGGAGAAGGGCCTGGGGGCTCAGGAGATGAGCCAGGGAACAAGGAAAGCAGAGACACTAGTGACCCAGAGTGTCCTAGAGGGGAACGAGCCTCTGTTAGATTTTCAAATATCAGACTTTCTTTTCAGCCTCCTTCAGGTGCTTCCTCTTCTAGTCAGAATTTTCTTTTGAGACAGGTGCTGGTCAAACAAGCTTTTGTTTGTGGCTGATCACTTGGCACACAGTGTGGCTCTTTGTCATCCTGGATGATGAGGCAGCTATTTTAATGGCAGGCAGGGCAGCTGTGTGTTCACTGCCAAGAAATAAGGGCTTCTAGGAGACTTGGTG
The DNA here is from genome assembly GCF_043159975.1 of Macaca nemestrina. NCBI lineage: Eukaryota > Metazoa > Chordata > Mammalia > Primates > Cercopithecidae > Macaca > Macaca nemestrina. The sequence goes on along the minus strand of NC_092137.1, from coordinate 60,699,638 downwards.
GCTTTAGGAACAAACTTCCAGTGGCAGAAATTAGTTAGGAAGTAGAGTAGCACTGGGTTCCAAATGCTTCTATTATATGAATTTGGATATGTTGTGGGCAAAATGACATAAAAGAAATGGAATGAGAAATAGTGTGACTGACAAGGACCCCACTGGCAGGTGGACTAGTGTTGACTGGCTCCCACAGTGTGAATTTAGTTAGGTGTTTCCACTTTATTTTCCCCAAACTCTAAAGCAACAGTTTAATTGGGGTCTAAGATATCCTTTAGAAACCTCTTGACCACCTATTATTTAGGACACACAGCATTTTTTTTTCTTTGAAGATAAATTTGTTTTGGGTATGGCTGGGCGTGGTGGCTTATGCCTGTAATCCCAGCATTTTGGGAGGCCAAGATGGGTGGATCGCCTAAGGTCTGGAGTTTGAGACCAGCCTGACCAACATGGAGAAACCTTGTCTCTACCAAAAATATAAAAATTAGCCGGGTGTGGTGGCGCATGCTTGTAATCCCAGCTACTCAGGAGGCTGAGGCAGGAGAATCGCTTGAACCCCGGAGGGGGAGGTTGCAGTGAGCCGAGATTGTGCCATTGCACTCCAGCCCAGGTGACAAGAGCAAAACTCTGTTTCAAAAACAAAAAACAAAAAACAAACAACAAACAAACAAAAAAATTGTTTTGGGTAGCAGTGGCTTTAGGCTGTTTTTGGATCTTTGGCTATTGATATTGATTTGAAATTTTTTGTTATTATTTTCATGTTAAGCAAAACTAGAAAGTTTTACTGAATTCCCCTGCAGTACAATAAGTATTTTCTTTCACTGGGGGAAGCAAACTATTTACAGCCATAACAGGGTTTCCAGTGAATTGTATAAATAGTACTGACTTCTGTGTCAGCAAAAAATGAAACGAAAACTGATCATAGATGACATTACCTAAATGACAGTACCTACGTGTGTCCTTTCTTTCACATTTGCTGTAATCCTGTTAGGGCATTGTCCTATTATCCCAAGTACTGTCATCTTTAAATGCTGTCAAATTGTAACTGGATTGCCAAGGACAGAGGAGAGGAACCGGGGAGGACACAATAGCGATTCCCACTACACCAAAGAGATGGTCTTCTTCCCCCTCTCACAGTTTGAATTCTTGGAGAAATTGTTCAGTTAAAATCATGACTCAGGTATCTTTTACAGGCTTTGATGAAATAGTCAGATTCACTCCTCATGTTCCTAGAAGGAAAGGAAGAAACTCTTTGAATCGCCCGTAAGACAAACTCTTCCAGGATAATTTAAATGTTTCTACAAAATGAGAATACATTATAAGTGTTACTACGTTTTTTTAACCCAGGTCAAAAGTAATACCACAGAGATGGATCTATAAGCATTTAATATCTAATTGTTCATATATTGCTTCCCCAGGTTTGGATGGGGGCTCCATTCTAGAGTTGGGAAAACCAAGTCAGTAAACCTTTAGTGGCAGATGTTATCAGGGAGCTGGAGTTGGAATACTTGCATTTCGTGTTTGTGCCAGCTGTCCATGTTCCTCTTCATATATTTAGACCAAATTCTTATCCAGATTTCCCATTAAAGGTTCATAAATTTCCAGTTTTCACCTTTCTGCAGCTTCCTTAGATAGAATGGTTGATGGGAAAATTACTGCATTAAAATTAAGCCTCTTGCTTTTTACATGCTGCTGCTCATAAATAAGGGAGTGGGAAATGGTTACTTTGAACACCCTCATTAAAGGCTGGTTTGGTTGTCAGAGAATAGGGCTAGCTTAAGGGGGATCCGCTAAGCCTTCTTTTCCATGCTTTTTGTTTTGTTTTGTTCTGGATTTTATAAAGGCGTCATTTAGTTTTCCCTTAATCTGAATCTGTATTCATTTTTTAATATCTAATGTTGATTAGTATGTTCTATTATTTATAGCCCTCCAGAAGGATCCCAAGGGAAGATAATCTCGATTTGAGAAGACGATTTCCCAATTTCCATACAGATGACGAAAACGTTAACTGCCCACTACACCGCTCCCCCTGCTGAATTTTCTTCTTCCACTCTCGGTGTGTGGCATTGTGGGGTGCAGACACCCGAAAGCCTGACTGGAGATGTAACATGGGCTCCGCTGACATTAGCATGAAGAGCTTGGCTAATCGACTTGCAAAATATAGGTTAGGGAGTTTTATAGGATATCAAATTATCTTACTCTTTCATTGATTAAAGACAAAATATTACATTAAGTAGATCATTACGTGGGTAAAAGGTTAGAACTTCACACACTTAGGGGTGTCGCACTATCCTTCCCTCTCCTGCCTTGTGGCAAATCACAGGTTGGAGGCAGGGACACTCACTGTGCCTAGCACTCCTAAATGCCTGAATAGCAACATTAGACTTAAAGGAGGGGCATTTGCCTTCGCTTTGAATCTCCTGATTCTTTTTTATTCTGATAGAATAGTAATCTTAAAATTAAATATTAATTTGTTCTGATTCCATTTCTGTTAGCAGGGGAAAGGGTGAATACATGAAAGGGCGTGGGCTGAGCCGTGGCCAGGTTTGAGAGACAGAGTGATTCGTAGTAGTCTTCCCAGGGTGTTGAGTGGGAACGTCTCCCTGAGAAGGGACGTGGTCATTCTCAGACTGTGGGCTCAGACTCTGTCACACTGTAATACCTCTGTCAACCATCTAATGCTATCAGGGTCTTCTTGAGAGAAGTTTCAGGCCCAATCCTGGTGTTGAGTTAGCATGTTCACATGTCTGATAATAATCTGCCAGCTAATCCATCATGCTGCTCATTTCTGTGCATTATTTATCTCAAAGCCAGAAGATCTCATGTCCACCATAGGACTGTGGTCTGTGGACAGGGAAAATTTCAAGGCTTTTCTGGGCCTGATGTAGCCATTTTCTTTCAATATCTTAGATTGGTAGGTCTTTAGAAATTATCTCTCAGAATGTGTGTGTGTGTGCCTAAGTATAGTTTTCTTGAATTTCTCACTTCAGTACTTAACTACACATATGTGCAGAAAGTGAACTCTTAGAATTTGGCTATCCGTTCTTTCTCATTGTGTGAGAAGGAGGCAAAGTTGCCAAATTGGAGGTGGGGCAAGGTGGGCCAGTAAAGCTGTGATTGGTGTCTCATTTTGATGTGTAGGAGAGAGAACAAATCACAAGTCATTCTCTGGAAAGGAGCCATGGTCCACCCACAGAACAAGGACCCTGAAATCCCCAGTACCAGTCTCCCTAGGATGTCTTGCCTTTCAGCAGCTGTTCAGTCAAATCCATTTCAGAATGGAGAACAGCTTGTCACAGTTCTCTACTCTTGACCTGCTAATAGAACAAGGGGCTTGGAGACTTTGGGTAGATATGGAAATAGATCCCTAAACATACTAAAAAGATTTTTTCGTACGTGTGGTGGGGGAGAGGAGAACCAGAGCAGAAGGTTGGAGAAAGAAAGTTGGGGAAGGAAACTAAAATGTGCAATCTCATTCCTCAGCCTTCTTGTTGAAAATGAGAATCAGATGCAGCAATGTATATTTCCAAGAGCTATCTGGTGATGGGATCCATCTGGTGAAGGGCTACTTCTAGGGGACCTGGAATTGCTGTGTGACCTTTGGGAAACACTTGCCTTCTCTGGGTTGAGCTCAGCCCGTAGTTCACAAGGGGCATTGCTGATATTTATAGACTGTGTTTGACAGTCCCAAGTGAAAGGCAACTTCACTTCTCACCCCAGAATAGCAAGCGTTGTTTCTCATATCTAGGTTGCTGGGACAGCTTCCCAGGAACCTAATATTCAGCAGCTTTGTGACGTTGGATGGAGGGTTTTTCTTTTTAAATGAGTTGATTGGCTTTTGCCACTTTACACATTATTTTCCAGGTCTAGGCTTGTTTTTCCCTTATAGGTAGAATCTAAAAGAGTATGGGGTCTGCCCTGGCTCACACCATTCTGTTTTTGCAGTTAGCTTAAAGGCATGGAGGACGTTCCTGGGGCTGGCATCTGCTAGCCAAGAACCAAGATGACAGCAGCATGGCCGTAGAAGCATGGGCCCTGCTGGGGCTAGTAGCCTACTGTGGTGGCGGCGGCTGCTGCTGCTGCTGCTACTGCTGCTGTCCTTGGCATTCTTGCTGGAGTGGCTTTGCTCCACCCTGCCTGGTCACAGTGCCGTTCAGTCTGGGCTATGGCCTCTCACCCCACCTCATCCCATTGCATTTCGTAAGCCAGTAACTCCAAGACCAGACTTCCATTACCCTCTGGACGGCTGCATTTGTTTGCAGGAACCTCAAGCAAGAAGGGGCCTGTTTAGGGAATTGGGCATTGGCCTGGTGAGAAGGTCAGCTTGGGAAATTGTGGCTGCAAGGGATGCCTTTTTCTTGCAGGGCTATGCCTTGGTGGTGGTGGGACTACAGGTGCTCGCCACCTCACCCGGCTAGTTTTTTTGTATTTTTTAGTAGAGACGGGGTTTCACCAATATTTCCTATTTTGATTTAAATACTCTTCTTTTTTTTTTTTTTTTCAAAGTCCTAAGCAAGTGCCACAGAGGATTTCTTTTTGGCTTGAACTTGAAAAATTTGGAGCACACAAATTTACACACACACAGTCATGAACACACACCCCTTCTCCTGTCTCCCCAGACCCCCAGCACATATATTCCATAATGAGGTATTCCTAAGTGAGAATTCCTATAATTTGAGGTTTTACACTGGAATGGTGATAAGGGCAGGAAACCTCAGCCCATATGCATTTTTGCTTGAGTGGTTAACCTTTCCTCTCTTTCTCCTTCTTTTTTCGCCCCCCTCCAAAGTCCCCCTTCTCTTAAGAAAAAACATGTGAGCCATGTTGGAAGTACGGCCTTGACCTCAGCCTCACCAGGTGCGGCTGCTGACCGGTGCAAAAAAATAGGAAATATTATTTAAAAGGCAGGGAGGGGAGAGTTTCTGTTCCACAATCACTGCTGTTTCAGTGAGGAGCAACCCGGTTTATCTGTAAAACCTACTTCCCTTTCTGGTGAATGTGGCTGTTTTTGACAGCAGAGGACCCCAGTTGTTGGGGACTAAAGAGAGGGAAGATGAGAAAGAAGATGCTGGAAACAGAGGTTGGAGAAAGAGAGGCAAGGAAGTAGAAAGGAGGAAAAGGGGAAGAGAGGAGGCAGGGGGAGAGAGGGTTGGAATTCGAGCTATTTTCAGCTGAATGTGAGTGCAGATTTCATCAGGCTTCTGGGCTGCAGGGAAACTGATGTGTGCAGACCTTCTGTGTAACTTCCTGTGAAGCGGCCGTGGTGACTGCATTTTCTGACACTGTCAGAGTCTGGACAACCCTGCCAGCTCCTGGAAGGGCAACCCGACAACTGTCACAGACGAAGCATCAAAAGCATGAGCTGTCGATAGTGACCTGCATTTGCAGAAAATCTGAGGGCTTTCTAATTAACAGAGGAGCTCTAAATTAGAGTAAAGCTGTTCGACAAGACCCCTCATACGCGGTAAGTGTCACAATGCAGATAATCATTACATCTAACAAGCTTCTGATTTTTAACAGAAGCTATGAGACCAACTCATATTTATAATGGTTCAATTTCAAAGAGGGAGAAAAAAACAACCAAGAAAGAAAAAGAAGGAAAGAAAAAAGAGGAAAGGAAGAAAGAAAGAACAACCAGAAGAACAAAATAGGAAAGAAAAATAAAAAGAAATCCTCCTTCAAGTGCTTTGGGCGAGCGCTTAGACCCAGTCCCCAAATTCTTTCTTTGTTGCCTGCTGCAGCATCCAGATACATCTTCTGTTTTAGATTTTTCTTACTGTAATCCACGTCTGCTAATATGCCAGCTCATTCATTTGATGTTTCCTGGAGACGAGCATCCTCTCTTGAGTTATTTCTGACAATTGCAGCATTCCACAGGGTCTGAATTGTTGAACAGAGTGCCCTAACTTAAATGTTACAATCAAAACACATGACATAGCAGTTGATTTGGGTTCTTCCTTGGACAGAGAAACAGACCGGGGCTGAAGGGACTGCAGCTATACCTGGGGACTTGCCTGAGATCATTTGGGACTTGCCTGGTCTCAAGTCTCCTGACCTTGGCCAGGACTCTTTGCACTGGGCAGGGGAGTTTGAGTCCCAGTTTGAGGCATTGATTTAAACCACGTTTCAAAGGCCTGAGTGGAGCTGATTATTTGTGTGTCTTCTTTTCCTGGTGTTCCCCTTGTCAAGACCATTTCTCTACCATGGGTTATATATTAGAGGGGAAAGGGCTGTAAACCCTGATTGTTGGCTAGCATTGTTCAGGAAGTGTAGCATTAAGGAGCAGCACTTCTGTCGCCTGTGTTGATTCTCCTCCAACTACCCACACTATCCTTGCAATTATTCATGGGAAATAATATAAATCACACGGCCTGATTCTTCTCAAACATCTCGCACAGTAATCACAGGCGGAAGCGCAGGTTTTCTTGCAGTGCCTTTATCAGTAAATCAGATTTTGAGCATTTATCAGCAAAAGTTAGACTTAAGCATCATCATTTCTGTAATGTTTGAAAGAAAGATTTGTTTCAGTGGGGACTCTGCCAATCAATGATCTTTCAGCTCGACTCTGCTATCAATTATTGCTGCAATTATTTGTCTAGTTGGATATTTAAAATGTCATCAGAAAGAGATGATTACATATTCCAGAAAGCAAGGCACTGTATAATCACATGAACTGAATCCAGTTAAATGTAGTGTGGTACTAACCTGTCCTTCAAAATAGAATTCTTGAGCTACCACCGAAGCAGTCTTCTGCCCTGTTTTCAGGAAGCTGATCTTAACCTTGGGATGCAGTGTGCTTTCAGGGTCGGGCGATACTTAATTATGGAGAACTTTCCAAGTCTGAAAATGGAATTGCTCCTTCACATACACGAGAAGTGCATTTTGGTTATCTCATTCATCTGCAAGTCCATAAATAAGCAGTCCCTCTATTCTTCTTGCTTCCTGTGGATTTAAATGCCAAATCCTGATTTGTGGTAAAGTTGTCACATGCCCCTTTCCCACTCTCTATGCCTGGTGCCCAGGAACTAAGCAGTGGCAGTGGAAATTACAACTGTTTGGAAGCCAAGAAAAAAGCTCCATTTCTCACTTTTCTCCAGTTCCGGATATTCTCGGCTCTGCTCCATGTATCAGCCTCCTCCCCACACACCTCCTCCACTGCACACCCTCCTTCTGTCCGCTCCGTGAACAGGAAACAGAAATACAGCTCCAATTTTTTTTAATGGAGGAAGAGAAACCACAACCCGAACAAACAACCCAAAAACTAAACTCCAACAAAACTAAACTCTCAAGATAGAATCATGAGAGATGCAAAATATCCAAAATGTCCTAAGTGGATCAAACCACCCTCCCCGACCCCTGCCCCTTAACAGGTCTGCCTCTCTTCCTGGGAGTCAGAAGTGACCTTGATGAACTGGATGTTAGGTCCGAAAGTGACAACCAAGCCCTCCACTGGGAAGCATCAGTCCAACCGCCTTGTTTTGACACCAGGACTAGAACAAACCAGAGGTTCCAGAGAAGGTCTCTATACCTAGGTGGGTTTCCTGAGCTGGAGAATTTTCCGTGGGGCTGTCTGTGTTGAGGCTTTTCCCCATTCACTTTCCCAATTCACTTCCCAGAGAGCATGCTGAGCTCATTCCAGGACACTGTGATAGTCAAAAGGCTCTCCCACCATCACATAAAATGTACTGGGGTTCTGTTAGAAAATTAATCTCACCTGTGGAAAAAAAAATGCCTTTAAAACACTGGAGCCCTGAGTTGTGTGTGCTGGAGCATGTGGGAAAAAAGAAGGATGTAGGGGGTGGAGCATTAAAAAAAAAAAAAGACAAAAAAATTCACGAGCCATGGAAATGGAGAAGAAACACTGTTTCTGCTGCAGTTTTCTTAGCCAGGGGCCAACCGTGGACAGCACTGTCACCTTGACCCCTGTCCTGCTTCACCTGCCAGCTTGTGGCCTAGGTGGCTTCAGTTCTAGCCCTGGGTGACCCTCTGACTCTTGAGAACATGTGTATGTGCTTGTGGTGGGTGGCGTGTAGTGCGTTAAAGCCGCAAAGCAGAGGTGTGAAGGGCCTGGTGTAGCTCTTGGGAGACACAGAGAAGGCCCTGGGTTCTGAATGTTTTTACTTTTCCTAGGATCCCTGCTTCATTTTTGTTTTCAAGGTGTTACTTGTTTCTCTCTTCTTGCCTTCCAGCGTGTCCCAAGCAGAGGTGGGTGGCTAGGTTTGGGAATGGGGTGCTGGGAGGGGAGGGATATCCCATTCCAGGGCCCTTCCCAGTTTTTGGGCTGGGAAGCCTCAATCTCCTTGAGCACAGCAGGGCTTTGCCTTCTTCCCTGAGCTGTGGCCACCACTGGGCTGCACCAGGATCTAGTGCAACTTGGGTGACAAGGTGTGGGTGGCTGCAGGTGTTCTCCCTGCATCTGAGGCAGGGAGGCAGCTGGGGGCTTCCAGCCAGCCTGTAATGCCCCTCCCAGGGCAGTCTTCCTAGCCTTATTTTTAAGCCCTTTTAGTGGAGCAAAAACTATTTAGAACTATGGGTTCAAAAATAGGGATTATTCAAGTGGATGTACTTCACACTGTTCTTTCTCTTGGGACAGAGATGGGGGTGCAGGTAGGGGATGAGAATAGAGGAAAATGTGGAGGATTGCTACAGCAAATTGAGAGAGGAAGGAGAAAGGAACCCAGACTAGTAATTGAGACCAGTTCATCAGAAGACGTAAGGAAATTTGACATCCACTGTAGCTCTTCTAACTGTGTAATTACACAGCATTTGGAAAGTGAATGATTAACCCGATTGTCCATAACAACAATTGAGCAAATACACTATTACAGATTGCCAAAATAGTACAGTGAAGCGATGGACCAGCAGCCACTTTGAAGGGGCTATAATCCTCTCCTGGGTCAAGGCTGGCCCAGAGGCTCCTTGGTTAGTGAATCATTTACTAGGGAAGGTTTCCCCAGGTCACTGCTGGCTCCATGGCCTGGTCCTTCCAGCCAGGTCATTTAGAATGGCTCTCCCGGAAGAAAAGTTCACTGCACAGTGCTTGAATCCTAAGTATTTATTGAGGGGGTCTTCTTTGCCCAGCATGGTACTCAGAGGTAGACCACTGAGACTTGGTTCTTAGAAGCCTTGAACTTTTAGTTGACAAACCAGTGGTAGATGCTTGCTGATTACAGGGAGACCTGGATCCAGGAGAAATGGAGTGGAGAGCCAGGGTCAGAAGAGAGACGTAGCCTTTGCAGGCCTTTGTGTTATCTAGCCAGTGCTTTCATGTCCCCAGCCCCCTGGCCTCCAGCCCCTCCGCCCCCACCTTCCCCCCACTGTCCTTGGTGCAGAGCAGGGCAGTCATCTCAGTGGGGCCTCCTTCGGGGAAGTCCACAGCCTTGCTCCACACTGGAGGAGCCGCCAGAGTCAGCCAAGAGCCGCAGGCCATAAATGCAAAGTATGATTTAACAAAAGCAGCTTTTGAGTGAGAAAGCTGAGTGGAGTTGTCCCAACCTGTCAACTTCAGATTTCTTTCCTCCTCCCCATAAATCAAAAAACGGTTGGTGGAAGGGAGGGACAGAAGCGTTTCATTTTCAGATTTTGTAAGAAAATAAAATCAAATCAAAAGAACCTGTCCCACGCTGATACCTTACATGCCAGGTTTGAGCCTGAGGCAAATTTTTGTGGCCATGTAATAAGCCTCTTTAAAATGGTGACAGACCCTTGACTCTTTGCCTTGAATTACATTGATAAAAGACATTTTATTGCATTAGAGCCGGGGCAGGAATACAGGACGGTTCTTGCCTGGTCGGCCTCTTTGAAACTGTGTCAGCCTGCTGTCCACACTCTCCACCGCCTGACAGGGTTTGAGTGCGATGGCGGCTGAGATCTGTGGGCCGGTGACAGAGGGGGCTTTCTACCTAGCAGTCGAAGGTTGAGGCCCTGGAAGCAAAAGGATTTCAGCCTGAGGGGCTTGTTAAGGGAGAGTTATTCTTTTGTGTTCCTAGTAGACCTGAGAGATCTTGACATTGGTGGCCTCTGGTCAGCCTCATGGTTGGGACTGCATGGAAATGCTAGACCTGAGAGACCTCATTTTCCAAGCAGTCTTAGAGAGACTCAAAACAAAAGATGATCCCCGGGTCCCACGGTGGTGTGTGGCCCCTGTGCCCACAGAGGCCAGGTGTCCATAGGGCTGAGTCCCCAGGTGGACCTGCTAGGTGGGTAGAAAGGAGTTGAGGATGTTGTGCTGTTGGATGGAGGAGCTTGGAGGTGTCTGGGAACATTGGATGTTACTCATATGGAATCAGCAGAATTAGTAGTCCCAAGAACAGACAGCAGTGTCCCACCCCGTGGCTGGACTGAGGCTTCTCCAGTGATGGCAGGTTGTATCTGTGGGCATCTCCGATTTGCTCAGGGAGCCCTTTCCAGATTGGTCAGCGGTATAAATGAAGGATTAGGAAATTGGGTAAAAAGCCAGGGAGGAGGGGGAAAAAAAACCCGACAAAGCCAAGGCCTGTGTTTTGTTCTGTGGGACTCTGCCAGAAAGATGAGGACTGAGGCCGGAGCTGGGCTGCTGTGTGCCTGGGAGGTGGGAAGGTGCTGAGGCACTGCAGAGAAGCAGCTGCCGTGTGCCCCGGGCAGAGGCCTGTTTCTGAAAGAAGGACTTGCTGTCATGGGAGGAGGCCTGGCCTCGCAGCACCAGAGCTCTCCTTCATTCAGCCTCACCTCAGGCGAGAGGGCAGCCTAGTTTTGTTCCTGAAGAAATGTTAGAGCCTGACCTGCTAGACCATTTTTTTTTTTTTTTGGTAGAGCTTTGAAGCCTTAAATTAGTTCTCATAATTTCCGAGCAGCTCTGTGTTAACCATAGGACATAATACGTTTTAATTCTGGAGAATGGCCAGTTCTGGTTCTCAGAATCTCTCAGCCAAGACTGTCACAGAGTATTAGGCCTGTGAAGTGCCTTCCACACTTCCCCTGAAGTCCACACACCACTCACTCAATAGTGCCAGAAAGGCAAGTGAGGAGATTGCCTGAAAGGGGCCGTAAGACCAGTGTCCAGACGACACGTTTCTGCCGCGGCCCTGAGGTGGCGGTGGGAGGGGGTTCATCGGAAGGTGGGGCAGAGTTCTGAAGCCCAGCCCTGTCCTCCCTGCCCGCAGCAGGACACTTCTGAGATCTTCGAGTTCCTCACTGGGAGGTTAGGCTAATACCTTCCCTCATTCCACAGGACGACTGTGGGGGCAGGATGTGAAGAGAGAGTACTTTGGAAAGAATATAACGCTTTCCACCCAGCCTGGGCAACATGGTGAGATCCCATCTCTACAAAAAATACAAAAATTAGCCAGGTGTGGTGGTGGCGCGTGCCTGTAGTCCCAGCTACTTGAGAGCTGAGGCAGGAGGATTGCTTAAACCCGGGAGGCGGAGGTTGCAGTGAGCTAAGATTGCACCACTGTACTCCAGCCTGGGCAACAGAGTGAGACCAAGTCTCAATTTTTTAAAAAAGCTTTCCATAAAGGCTAGGACAGATGTGCTTCCTTAAGAAGGGCTGGACTTGGAGGCCTTGCCCTCCTCTGGGCTTATTGGCCTTGAGGGAGGCCTGAGAGAGCCTTCCTGGGGCTGCTCGTCCTTCTGGCCCCTTCTCTGTGCACAGACCAGTCTTGGATGATAAGTCAGGAAAGCCCTCCAGCTGGCCAGGCTGCAGTGTCGCTGGGGCTGCCCACACCAGCTGACCATGGCTCCCCACTCCCTTGTCACTCACAGCACCACTGCCCCTGTTTCCACAGTGCCCACAAACAAAACATCAGGAGTCTCTTGGAAACACCATTTTTGGTTATTTCTTTATTTATTATTTATTTTACTTTAAGTTCTGGGATACATGTGCAGAACCTGCAGGTTTGTTACATAGGTATACATGTGCCATGGTGGTTTGCTGCACCCTTAAACCCATCATCTACATTAGGTATTTCTCCTAATGCTGTCCCTTTCCTTGCCGTCCCCCCACCCCCCGCAACGTGTTTGGTTTTCTTTAGCTTATTCTAGTATTTTCTCAAGACCGAGTGAAATGATAATATAGAGGCATAAAGCACATTTGTTGTGAGTTGACGCAGATAAAAAGGCTCGGGGTGGCCTCTTCAGAGTAATTTGGGAGTCGTGTGTTCTGCTGGCTTTGATAGACAAGCCCTTCTCTGCCCTGGCAGGTGTTATCAGAATCAAACGTTTGCAAATGGTCATTCTCATCGCATCCATCTTCACAGCCCCATGCCTCTTCCTGAATGCTCAGTTGAAAATGCGTATTTCACCTTCCTCAGGTATCTAATACTTAATCTGGGAGAAACGCAAGTGTGGTTTGCAAGGCTTTCCAGGTGTCCGAATGATGATTTTCCGTCCTTTTCTTCACTTCTCGAGTGGGGTAGGGAGGCACTGGGGTGTTTGTGATACATTTGTGTGAAGCTGGACAATTCGGGTGACAGAAATATGTTCAGGGCAGCGTCTTTTATCGTCCCTTCTAACTACAAAGGCATCGATTGCAGTTGAGCCCCACTTTCAGAAGGCCGAATACACACAAAAATCTCATTAATGGAAACTGATAAATTAGAGAGTGATTTTTCACATTACAGAAAGATTGTTAACTTTTCAAAAGGTTTCACCACAGGGTTTCTTTAAATAGTGAGCTCCCCCACTGAATTTAAAGTGTTTGTTTACAGATCATTAACTACTTGACAGAAAGGATATTGGGGGTTGGGGGGAAGGAAGACACACTTAAAAGGTAAAATGTTAGAAGCCCTGCCAATTTTCAGTGAGCCTGGAAGGGTGACGAAACATCTCTGAAATTATGTTGGTTAGCAAATGTGATTTATTTTACAGAAATTCATTTTACACATGGCTTTCCAAGAACTCCATGCTGATGGGGTGTGGGGGGAGGGCAAGGACCACAGGGTGCTGGGCTTTGCTGTCCTGGTTTGTGGTCGCCGGGGAGAGGACTCCCTTTTCTTAGAGTCCTGTGTGTGCCTTCGTGAGCAGTGGGTGCCAGGCTCTGGCATGAGGCCGAGTTTTGCTACTGGCCTTCTGGCATGAGCCACTGAGACCTTTTCCCTTGACATTTAGCCTGGGTTTGGGGAAGTTTCTTCCTGGTTCTCTGACCTTCAGTCTCATTGGCTCAGGACACACCTAGGTTTCCTCCTTGAAGCTCAGACAGGTGAACTTTGCAAGACTGTGTCCCAGGAGGTTGAAATCCACCATCAGGCTCACTCTCTAAGCCTAAGGATTAGCCTGGGGACCGAGCCCAGCCCCAAACTCTCGCATAAGGCCCTCCTCATCCAGGTCAAGGTCGTGAGGGGAACAGGTGTATCCTGGCCAGCTTCTAGCACGGCCTATCGTAGGTCTCTTGGCTGGTCCGAAGGAGGCCTGGACTGGCATGGGAGGCAGAAGAGAGAAGCCACCCATCTAATCCAGTCTTCTCCTTTTAAAGATGGAAACACTTAGGGCCAGAAAGAAGAAAGGATTTATTCAAGGTCACGAAACAGCTGGTGAGTTGCAGAGTTGGGGCTGCAGAACTTAGGTTCCTGACTTCCCTCTAGCAGTCTCTCCAGAGGAACAAGTCCCTGCTTCCTCAAGGAAGAAAAGAAGCTGGGGAGTGGTGGCAGTGGGAATACATGGAGCAAGGGCATCTCTGAAAGTAGCTCCCAAGTAACCTGATAAATACCTTGGACGGAGGCAAGGCTACACCCCTCTCCCTGCCCCCACTACACACAGACATCCTCAACTGAGGATTCAGAGCAGGAGTAAGGGCACCTCTATCCTCACCATGGCTTTGAAAAGAAGAAAGAGGGCAAATTTGGAGGGATGGTCAAGTTGATGGTTGAAGAGACAAAATAGTGTAGGAAAATCTCAATGTTTCTTGCACAGTCATTTGTTGAAAATGTGTCAGCAAGTACAAGCCCATCTTAAACTGGCAATGAGACATCTGAAATAGATTATTTAAGCCAGGGAGGCAGTATTGCAAGGAAGAACATGGCTATCAACACTTGTTTGTCTGACTCAGAGGAATAAAACATAGTAAATTTTGCCTTAGCGGGCCACCCACACTCATTGGGGGAAGAAACAATTGAGGTGGGGGAAAAACAGAACAGATGAACCTTCATGGAGTTTCACAAGAGTCCACATGGCTGTGTCCCTTATTTTCAGAAAATGTGAAATTGGAAAATACGCACTTGTGAAAACGGAAGATGTCACAGAAATCTTCAGAGGATTTATTTAAATGGTCGTATCCTCTGCTGTCAACTGGATGAATCAATGTGCAATATTTTGATGTGAATGTAACCACCTATTGGGCCCCATTTACTCTGTGCCCACCTTGGGCTTTGGTTCTCTCTGAGCATCTTTACCTGCTTTTTCTTTTTATCTAGGAAATCCTTTCTCTTGGCTCTCCGGGTTTAACTCATAAGTTTTCCTCTTTCCCAAAGCCTCTCTCCCTCCCTTCCAAATGGAAGTAATTTATCTTCCTTTGAATTTCCATAGCAGCTCATCTGTACCTCTCTCATGACACACTTTCTGCATTGGGGTAGAGCAATTTCTGTGCAGGCTTTACCTTTTCTACTAAATGAAGCCTGCTGTGGGAGAAAGCTGTGTCTGTGTTTTCTTTGTACTGCCCACAGTGGCTAGCCCATTGCTTTGGGCATTGTAGGCACTCAGTAAATATTTGTTGAATGAATGCATGAGAGGTTGAATGAATGCATGAGAGAATGAATGAATGGAATTTATCCTGGGGGACACACATTTTGCATAGTGAGGTATGTGATTAAACAAACAAAAAAAATTGTCCTAAGACAATTTGTCTTTTATATGCAGCTGCCCTCTCAGTCTCCTAGATAAGTTCCACCATTCTAAGGCAAAAGCTTAAAGTATAATAAAAATTTATCTAATTCATGATCAAGTGAAAATACTTTGGGCCCAGAGCCAAAGAATATTATTGGAGTGAACTTTTTTTTTAACACCCTAAATTTAACCAGCTGGAATTCTTTTTTTAAGTACCATCCTATTCAACCTTTTGAAATGAAGGATTTGCCTTTTAGTGGGAAATCTGCATTTCAACACAAAGATGGAACACAATGTCTTTGGCTTAGTTACTCTTCAGAAAAGCAAGATTTTTTTTTTTTTTTTTTTTGGAATTATATGCTTTGCTTATGTTAAAGACACAACTTGCAGAAAAATTTTGTTTAGGCCTGACAGATTGGTGGCTGGCATTTTTATAGATAAAGGGTCACGCAAAATGTCATCTCTACTTCCTCCGTTTATCGAGAAAAAGCCTAGGATGAGAACTCTTAAAAGGTGAAGTTAGTAACCCGTTGTTTGAATAATCAAGGCTCTGAGAGGATAGCATTGATCAAAAAAGAGTTTTAAAATGAGTGATTGATGTTATTTAAAGTCACTGGTGAAGTATCAAGGAATCTAAGGACCATGAGCGAGTTTCTAGGAAGAAATTCTATATTGTAGTGTCTATAATTATTGCTTTCTTTTGTTTTTGCAGAATACACTTTTTAAAGAACATCAGGATTTGGTAAAACCTTAGCCAATAAAAAAGCAATGAAGGAAAAAAATGTTCATGTAAATGCTCATTTCTAGAACAAAAGAGAATGCGATTTTGACAATATCAGAAGGTTAATTAAGAAGTCTGTGAGTGATGATAAAGCTGGCACATTTTCATTACAGATTGACACAACTCAAGACACAGGCATAGCTAATGTTTGCTCTATAATACTCTGATAAGTCAGAGAATCTAAGCAAGAAGAACTGGTATCTATGGTAAACATAGGGTCAAGAGCTAGATGCGGCTGAATAGAAAGGACATTTACTTTGCAGTTAGATAAAGAAGCTTCTAGCTCAGACTAGCCGCACTGTTGTTATTTGTGTGACTTGAACCTAGTAATCGGATTCAGAACTGGAATAGTTCCTTCAGGGTACTTTACAAATGTTCAGGATGCATTTTAAGTGTAGTCTAGAAGGTCGCTACATGGAAGGGCTGAGGGACTTGAGGTTTATGGACCGGGAGAGGACTGTAGGGAGTCCTGTATTTTGGCCTGTCACCAATATAGAGATCCCTTCTCAACACAGTGTCATCCATTCTCTTTTTGAAGTCCCAGGGTGAAAGAAAGGGAGGTCACGGCGTCATGAGATAGCCCATGCCATGTGGGACAGCTCTACTGCTTTTGTGCCTGTCTTACTGGAAAAAAACAAACAAACAGGGAAATTATCTAAAAACATATGTTTAGGAAATATATACACATTCACACACGTACACAGACATGTAGGCACACACATATACACACATGCATGGACACGCTCACACACATGTGCATGCATGCACATGCACACGCTCACACCCGCACTTGCACACGCTCACACGTATATACACACATGCACACGCTCATACACATATGCACACATGCACTCATATACACACATATGCATACATGCACACACTCACACATGCACACATATGCTCACAAACATACTTGCACGTGCATGCACACACACATACAGACTTATGCATGCACATGCTCACACACACACACGCTTGCACACGCACACACACATACTTTTTAGTGAATGGCACACATCTATATACTCCTGTGGAGAGTCCTGTGGTTTTAGTACCTGTTGAAATTGGGCTCCCAAAGCAGTCATTAAATGTGTTGGAATGATGCTTTTTTGCTTAGCTGTTTTGGCACATTTGGAAATCTGCAGTATTACCTATTGATTAGTAGACAGTAATGTGTCTGTATTACACACCCAGTGATTAGTTTCAGAAACAAATAGCATGTTAATAGTCAAGGAATCTTTGAGACGTTCTTGAGGAAACCAAAAAACTTGATTTAATGACCTTAAATTCCAGGAGCATCCCACTGGGCTTAGAGCTCTGGGTCAAAAGTTGGTATCCAATATATGTAGAAATGTAAAGTGACCAAATGTATAACATTAAATCAAAGCCATTCCCAGTTAGTTGCATATTTTTTAATGAGACCTGAAAAATAAGAGTCATTATTTTTTAATTCAGCCATAAGGAAACTTTGCAGCCTAATAATGTGTAAGGCATTTCTGAGGCCCCAAGTGGAAATGCTGGGTCTAGAGAGATCTTTATGAAATAGAACAGGTTGAAACACCTTCCACCAGAAAAGTGTAAGACATTTGAAAAAACATTGAGTCAGAAAAGGGAAATGTGTCCCATCTGAAAGACCAGAAAGGGAAACAAGAGTCCAGTTCCTGCTCTGTCCATGCGGTCGCCACAGCTGCGTTCTCTGACATGTCGACTTTTATGGAAGCAGTGAGGACACAATCTGACACAAGCTGGTTTGGGTGTTGTCTCATGCTAAGAAGGCCCTGGAACTGATGGAGAGCCTGGACCTGTTCTCTGTCCTTATCAATGACAGACGGAGGGTGGAACCTGAATTTCCTAATGGAGGGACCCTTAGGGATTCCCTAAGCTTAATTTGATTTTGACTGTTCCAGTCCTAAAGGAGGTGGGGTCCTGGACAGGAGGGAGAACAGCCTCATGGCCCATGGGTCTCTGCGCAGGGAATCTCAAAGCTTCCAGCGTTCATACTTCCCTTCCCCTATGACAGCAGTGCTGATTCAACTTGAGTGTGTATCAGAATCACCTGGAGAATTTATTCAACATAGACTGCTGCTTCCCGCCCTCAGTTTCTGATTCAGTAAGTCTGAGGTGGTGCCCAAGAATTTGCATTTCCAACAAACTCCCAGGTGATGCTGATCGGGGGTGGGCTTGGGTCTGCGTTGTGAGAATCACTTGCCTAAGAGCACCAACAAAGAAATAAAGAGGACATAACTAGATCACCCACTTCCTGGCCAGCAACCAGAGCCCATCTCTGTCTGGGCAGAATGAAAGTGAAGGTGGGAAAAGAAGAGGCCCTCAACCAGGGGCAGCTCTTCCCCCATCCTGCCCCCTGGCCTGGGAAGGCAGAGCTGCTCCTTGAGTTTGACGCTCAGAAGCATTAATTGTGATACTTTACTTTGTCTAAGCCGTGATGAAATAATTGAAGGCATCATAGCAAGAAGTTAAGCCCTAGGGAGGCTATTAACAATTTAGCATTTCCAGTTCATGTGGGAATGTCGATTCTACTTACCAAAGAGAATATTATGGATGTGTTTAGTGGAAGAAGCAGCAGAATCAGCTGGGGTCCTCAATTGGCTTTGCTTTGACCCTCTTCCTGGAGGAAGATAAATGCAAGGGTTAGTCTCACAAAGACAGTGTGCTTTTTTCTAAAGTAAATAGCTTCTTAGGCTGATAGAAATGGTTTCAGCTGTCTAATTCTGCAGGGGAAGCAGAGGTAGAGGGTGAATACAGCAAAGGTGAGGCCAGGAGGCCCAGGCAGCAGAGCAGGCCTTGTTTTCCAACTGTGAGACCAAGTCAGTTCATTGGCACCTTTTGAAAGCCCCATGTAACACTGCTGGGCTGGACCCTCCCCAGGACTGTTAAGTACTGCCTAATGGATCAGCAGAAACAGGACCTTCTTATTGGGCAGTGAAGACCACGGCAGTAAGAGCAGAGGGGAAGAGACAGATTCCCAGGAAAGATCACTGGATCAGGAGTCAGGAGATGAATTCTAATCTTCACATTGTGGTTAACCATCAGTGTAGCCATGGGCAAGTTGCTTAATTTCTCATGGCCTCAGTTTCCCCATCTGTAAAATGAAGGGACCGACTTGATGATAGCTAAGGTTTTCTACAACTTAGAAAACAAAAACAAAAACAAATGATGCTGCCAGATACTCAGATGAGACCTCACTGTGCCACATGGCCTGACACTATAGAGATCTGGTCCTGCAGTCAGCTTGTTTAGGGCTAATGGGTTTGTAGACGAG
The DNA here is from genome assembly GCF_043159975.1 of Macaca nemestrina. NCBI lineage: Eukaryota > Metazoa > Chordata > Mammalia > Primates > Cercopithecidae > Macaca > Macaca nemestrina. Next base: position 60,680,787 of record NC_092137.1, on the reverse strand, counting down.
TTTGCCAACCAGAGATTCATGCGAGGGGTTAAGCATGGATTAGGTCTGCAGTTCTCCCATTTCTTGCTGGAGGCCTGCTGAAGCACTTCAGGGTCTCTTCCCAGAGTAAGTGGCAGGGAATTTGAAATTAGATGCTCCCCATACAAGGATCCAAGTACCTGTTGCTTTTATGCTGGGATCACAGAGATACCCGGGTTGCGTGTGTTTCCTAAGAAAAGGATGTCTGTTTTGGCAGCAAACTTAGTGAACGGCTGAGGCAAAAACAAGTGCAAAAATGGATTCTCAGATTTCTCATTGAAAAATGCCATGACAAAATCTGTAGTAATTTTACACCACACTCTCAATTCAGTTGACATAAACAGTCAAATGTAGACATACTTGTTTGTTAAGTCCGGTCTTCCTGCTTGTGTTGGTTCACTTTGCGGTTGTTTATTTTGTTTTAGGGCAGAGAGGATGAAATGTCTCTGTAGACAGTCTCAGGCTAGGTGGTGCTTCCACCAGGGCCTCCCTCTGCAGGCCTGGTAACAGCAGACCTATGCTGTCTGTGTAAGAGCCTTCTCAGCAGCACACCATCGTTACCCACCAGGCTCCTCACGAAAGGAAATCTTGTCCCAACTGCCTTGGCTGTGCTTGGCAGTGTGCTCTATATAAGGAGAACAGGATGTATTTTACACTTGAGACCTGCTATCCTAGAGTACAACAACAACACTTCTAAGTGCTCTTAATATTAAGCTAATGGAAAACATACTGTTTATTCACCATCAAAGTCTGTTTTTCTTCTCTCCTGCCCTCCCCAATCATCACGAACTCCAAACCTCTAGAACACACAGAGCGTTTCCTGCACCATCTATCCTCCAGTCTGTCTCAAGATGGACAACTACATGGTTAGTTAGCTAGAGGAGGACTTGGAAAAGCTAGGCACTTACCACATAAACCATAAAATCCCCAGAATGCACAAACCAAATTTTCCTCTTCTCAAAAAAATCTCAGTGCTAGAAATGTTTTGTTGACTATCAGATTCATTTTATTAGTGTGAAAAGTCACTTGTCTTCACCAGAGTGCAACAAAGTGCAATAAAATGGTGAAGGTGGGCCAGGGTTTCTGGGTGCTGGTATTATTGGAATGCTGGTTCTTTCCTTGTCATGTAATGGCCAAAGTTATTTGGACCCCAGAAGTCTAATCTTTATCTTCCATTGCTTTGTATTGTGAGAAGCCACATCTGTACAGGGTTTCCCGTTGACAGGACTCTAGCATATGGCCCAGGTCAGTCCAGAAATGCCCAAGGTTCCCCTGTCACTGAAGGCTCTATCATAAATATAGCATGGGAAGAGGGGGGCAGAGGGACAGAGAAAGCAGAATGGGACTCTGTCCCATAAAAAACGGTTCACAAATCTACTCATTTCCTATCAGCATTTTGTTTTTTGCTTGGGTTTGTCTATAAAGTAAAGTTAATGTATGCATGTAAACCAGCCTTGCAGATAACGCCCACCCCCATGTTTCCAGGCTACCCACAATATTACCAGTTTTCCCCTTGCTGTTTACCCATCTCTTTCCACAAAACAATAATCAAACAACAAATAAACAAGCAAATGAACCAAAGACTACCTCTCCCCATTCCGAAAACAAACCCTTTCCCTTTTGTCAAAAAGACCGAAATTGAAAACAAAACAGAAACTGTGGGAAATAACTCTCCACTCTTCTTTTGTTTCAGGCCTTGGGCCTGTTAACTATCTGCAAGGCTGTTGTAATGATGTTAATCTGTTTTAATGGAATTGAAATGTGATATCCTGTGGTTTATGATGCACGTTGTTTGTAGCTGTAGTGCTTGATTTTGGGTTTCTTTCACAGATAAACTTCTGCACTGGAGGGGCCTCTCCTCCCCTCGTTCTGCACATGGAGCTCTAATCCCCACGCCCGGGATGAGTGCAGAATATGCCCCGCAGGGTATTTGTAAGTTGAGCCTTATTTCTTCTACAAATGTCCATGTGTATAGAGATGACAGTTTCTGGAAATTGCCCTTACTTTTTAAGTACTGAACGGAGTTACTTCCAAAATAGATTGTCATATGTATTATTCCATTACTCACTTGGCAGACGCTCCCCACTCCACTCAGCCCCAGAGGGACTTCTTGCCTCCCCTTTTTCTTTCCTCACTGGAGGCTGGGAGCTGAAAGTAGCTCATCCCTGTGGGTCTTCTCCCCAGGGTCTTGTCTGGCTCCATGGCTAGTGATTGAATATGCCTGTGCCTTTGGAGCCCATTTTATTACTGGACATTCACTCCTGTGGCCTCATTTAGGACTTCGGGTATAGTCCAATGCACACATCTTTAGCCAAGGCCAGAATCAAAAGCAGTCAGTTTAGGGTTATTCCAGAGTTATTCTAATACATATTCCTTATGTATTTACATGTATATTTGTACATAGTATATTTTATATATACATGATCACACATAATTTTGACTTATTTTTCTCCTAGTTTTAGAGGAAAATGCACATCATTTTAGTTAAAATGTGAAGGTTCTACTATCACCACCACCACCACCACCACCATCACCACCATCACCACCACCACCACCACCACCACCATCACCATCACCACCAGTACCATCACCACCATCACCACCACCACCACCGCCACCACCACCACTACCACCACCATCACCACCACCACCATTTACTTGTTCAAGCGAGCTTTTATAGTAAGGACCATTTTATGAAACTTAAATTTGTCCATTTATACAAATGTTTTCTGAAAGATACTGTTTTAGAAAGTAATACAGTTTGCTTCTCTGTGTAGGAAGACATGGTATGAATCATGCATGGCTAAAGGGTTGGGGGGTGGGCAGTGATTCCGCCCTAAACACAAAAAAGCAGGTTCAAGAAGAAAAGAAGTGTGACCTCTAATTTTTATTTGAAAGTAAATGAAAAATAACCTGCTGTGGAAAGAAAAGAAAAGAAAAGGAAAAGGGTCATGGAAAGAGAATAACAAAGAGCAAGATGCCAGAGTTAAGGCTCTAAGGGGGACTGTTTTTAGATGGGAGGGAAATGACACTTATCCACCTTGTAAATGGTATCTGAAGAGCAGGGCATGCACCCTGAGACCAGAGTCAAAGCCAGTTGTTTATTTTTGTTAACTCCTAGGTAATCCTAGGTAACAAAGAGTTATTGTGTGAATTTCATAAGCCCTCAGGTCCTGAGGGCTGGGTGGTTCAGGGGTTAAAAGCACCTCATCTGCCCCCCTTCCCCAAGCTGGGCCTTAGCCTGGGTTAGGTCACAGATTGCAGAGGGTTTAGGGGGTTGGACTCAACGGTTTCTAGTCCTTGCATGCTGGCTGGGTGGGGAGAGCTCTCCTGTTGCTGGGGGCATCTGGGGCCTGCATGGGGCTGTGGGAACGGAGCCACTTTTGGAGGGAAGGGAAAGAAGGCAGTTGAGCAGTTGAGAGGAGGGTGGAGTTGAGAGGCCAAGGGCTGCTGGCCAGGGAAACATAGTTCTCTGTCTTCAGCCTGGTCTTCCTGAGGGCTGGGAGTTTGATTTGACTGGTAGGAAAGTCTGAGCTTGATAGGGAACTCCTGTCCTCTCCCACCTTCCCACAAAGGGAGGGTACATAGTTTACTGGTGCCCCTGCCGGCAGGACCAGTTTAGGAGTGACCAGAACAAGGTATGTGGAAATGGGTTGTGGGGGTCCAGAAAGCTCTAGAACAAATCTGATGCCCATTCCACTTGGTGGCATTAACCTGCTGCCCCCGGCTTCTAGAGCTCATAGCACTTCCCTTCGGCCGCCCTGCTGTGTGCCAGTCACCCCTGCTCTTTCACTACAGCCTCCTTTTGGCCTGGGTTAAGGCCTGGACTGGGACCTTCCTCTGGAAGCCGTGCAGGGTGTGTAATGTGGTTAGTCATTACCCTCAGTAATTAATCACCCCTGGTAGTAATGAAAATTCACATTCATGTTGGACCTGATAGTTTACAGAGGGCTTTTATATACTTCTGTCATTTGAACCTCCCAACAATTCTTTATAGGTACTGTTTTTATGCTCATTTTACAGATAGGAATTCTAAGACTCAGAGAAATCAAATGACTATCCCAGAGTTACAAGCTGGTGAATAATAGAGCTAGGGCTCCAGTCTCAGGCCTCCTTGTTCTTCTGAATCTTGAGCCTTAGATCACATGACTTTTTCACATTGGTGACATACTAGAAATGGGGGTCATTCCTTCCTATAAAGTAAAATGAAATAAGATAAAAGTCAGTAGGTGGGCTAATAGCTGATTTTAACCCTTTTGGTGCCTCAAGTTCCTATGCTTAGGGGCCAGGTGTCAGTTTATTGCTCTAAATCAAAACAATCCCTGTAAATGCCCAATGAGGCTCTCAAATTGAGAAGTTGATTTTCATCAGAGTAAATGAAGAATATTATTATATTTTACACATCAATAAATCAATGTAGCCCTAATTTTGCCACACAGGAAATCAATTCTGGTCTTTCTAAATCATCAAAGATGTTATGAACAAAGTAATTTCACAAATTATGGCAAGTAACACATTTATTGATGACTGCAGTTTAGGAATTTAGAATCTGTGAGCACTGTAATATAATATGGTACACCGGCACGAGCTGAGTGAAATACAGATTATATGGTGAAATTGTAATGCATCATTTGCTATTAGTGGACTGGTAATAATTACCAGTTTCAAAGCAGCTCTCTCCATGTAATCTTTAGTCTCAATCGTAACAGCCCTTCTCATTGACATTATGATTACACTAGCTGCCCTCATGATCTAGAATATCTAGTTGATGGGAATACTAAAATGCGATAGTGAAAACTGTATGTTGTATGCTCATTATAAGATAAAATGCCATTTTCTCTGACCTGATGTATGAGAGAGAGGGAGGATAACATCACAGTGTTAACATACTGTAGCATGATCACATAACTAGCTCTGAAAAAAAGTTTAGGACGCTCAGGGCAGCAAAATAAAATGGACTTTTCTCATTTAAGCCTTTTTGAAAGGATACAAATGAGATCCTTGATGTAGTGCTGTATGCCACAGATTTTGGCATTTATCAATGACTACATTCATGGCACATGTGAAACCAGCACCACTAATTATGAGTCCAGTCCTGGATTTCTATCGATTTTTTTATAAGGTAAAATATAATTTTAAGGCATTTGGAGTGATGAACGTGTTAAGGACTTGCATTATCAGACAAATCTTTTTACTTGCCCAACTCAGATTGTCGGGCTACATGGGTATGATAGTCATGCAGAGACCTAGGGAGGACAAGGAGGAAGCCACAGAGGATCATGTAGTTGGAACCAGATAATTTTTTTTCCAGCCTATTTGGGACCCAAGTCATTGTTCAACAACAACAAAAAATTTATGAAAATGCTGTCAATGAAGCTTTTTATTTCCCTTTGAAGAGAGGAGGCAAACAAAAATAGGCAGATAATGTGATACTAATGTCAGCGTTTTCTTTCAAAATCTTTCTGCCTTTTTTCCCCCTTCCACATTAGACAAATGTTTGAAATCTAATTTTGGTATCTTACCATCTAATCTTGTTTAAGAGATTTACCCAGGAGTGGGATATATTGAGTGGGATTATAAATGCATTGTAAAGTAAATTACAAGGTCAGGGCAGGAGTCCATTATTGAGACAAGTGCTTGAGCAAGGCTGGCTTGTTTTGGAATACCAGTGTTTGGGGGCTCCTGAGAAGACCCTGCCAGCTTTTCTTTCTGACTTGCTAAATGGAGGCATCATATAATTGATTAATTCCTCATTCTCACTATTAACCTCCCTGGTAGATTTTTATTTTTTTTTCCCTTCTTAGAAAGTTAACTGACAAATACTAGCTGTGGCCTTAAGGAACTCTCGTAGCCTTTCTTTTAAAAGAAGGAGAAAAGTTTGTTATTTCTCAGTTGTATTTTAAGGTTTTTTTCAGAATCCATGGGAAGTTTTCTGTTTTTCTCATCCTTGTCCTTTGGCTACCATTACTTCTGCCCTTTTTAATGTTGTACTTGACTAGTAAACTGTTGGTTAGTTATTCCATATATATATATATTTAATTTAGCTATCTCCCCATATATATTTAATTTAGCCATCTCCCCAAATGAAAGATTTTGTGAAGTCAAGCTGGCCCTTCTTTGCCAAAGTGGCATTTACCACTCTTGGGTTCTTTTCAGCAAGGGAAATAATGTGACTTAAGCAGGGCCCCTCTCCAGACGGCTTGGCTACTGGCCAGAGTTGACTAGCTGAACTGTATCTTTCTGTTTCTTTCTCAACTGGAGCTGAGTCTCAGCCGAGGGCGCAGGATGTTGTATAATTTGGTTCACGTTGTTAGCCTCTCAAAATAATGAGGAGGAGGATAGTGTAGCATTTCTCAGCCTGCTGCCTGTCATGGTGCTGGCTGCTTTAACTGTTCCTTAAACTAGGATGCTGTGTCTGCTTAAGTCGGCACCAGCCACTCCTCCTAACTTTTCCAGACTTGCATTTGTCTGACTGGGGGACAACTCCTAAAGATTGGATACAGCCTATCCATTAGATCTGAATGAAGTTTTTCTTTCAGATTTTTAAACATTATTTGAGATAAAAATGGGCGTTACCATGGGGTGTTGTGGAACCAAAATTGGGACTCACTGATCCTCCCACAGTCTGGGATGTGAGAATGTTGCTAGTCTTTTTTCCATGGAAGTATTTTATGAGTACCCTCTCATTTTAACAATATCAACAATTAGTGTGTTTCAGACTAAGACTGAAAGCATCTCTAGGGCCATATAACATTGTAGTGAGTTGACCTTCTCCCCTTTTTTTGAATCTCTATGAAATGTTTGCCTATTTAGAAAGTTCACCTGCCACCCAGGGGGGAATAGAAAGCTGGGATTTAGGAAGCCAAAAAGTTTCCTTGGGTCACCTTGTCCAAGTTTCTCACTTAACAAAGAGGAAACAGAGGCACATGGAGATGAGATGGCTTGCCCCAAACTACAGCTGATGGGACTGGAAAGTTTAGAAGACATTTGTTTAGGTGCCTAGAATGTAGGGACCTTCATTCTCAAGCCAGAACTGGCCAGGATTTTTCTGCTTTGGGGACTGGATATCAAATTCCTAGAACTGAGTTTAATGGCAGGAAGACTGATTGGACCAATATTTACTGGGTACCCATGCTCAGACGTGCCAGGCACAGGAGTAGGTCAGTGAGGGTTTAGGCCTTGGGGTTGAGGGGTGGGGGCAGGGAAGGCTGGAGGTGGAACATAAATAAGCAATTGCTGATGCCCGCCTCAGTGATTAAACATTGATGTTGGTGTTGTATTATTTTGCAGGTAAAGATGAGCCCAGCAGCTACACATGTACAACTTGCAAACAGCCATTCACCAGTGCATGGTTTCTCTTGCAACACGCACAGAACACTCATGGATTAAGAATCTACTTAGAAAGCGAACACGGAAGTCCCCTGACCCCGCGGGTTGGTATCCCTTCAGGACTAGGTGCAGAATGTCCTTCCCAGCCACCTCTCCATGGGATTCATATTGCAGACAATAACCCCTTTAACCTGCTAAGAATACCAGGATCAGTATCGAGAGAGGCTTCCGGCCTGGCAGAAGGGCGCTTTCCACCCACTCCCCCCCTGTTTAGTCCACCACCGAGACATCACTTGGACCCCCACCGCATAGAGCGCCTGGGGGCGGAAGAGATGGCCCTGGCCACCCATCACCCGAGTGCCTTTGACAGGGTGCTGCGGTTGAATCCAATGGCTATGGAGCCTCCCGCCATGGATTTCTCTAGGAGACTTAGAGAGCTGGCAGGGAACACGTCTAGCCCACCGCTGTCCCCAGGCCGGCCCAGCCCTATGCAAAGGTTACTGCAACCATTCCAGCCAGGTAGCAAGCCGCCCTTCCTGGCGACGCCCCCCCTCCCTCCTCTGCAATCCGCCCCTCCTCCCTCCCAGCCCCCGGTCAAGTCCAAGTCATGCGAGTTCTGCGGCAAGACGTTCAAATTTCAGAGCAACCTGGTGGTGCACCGGCGCAGCCACACGGGCGAGAAGCCCTACAAGTGCAACCTGTGCGACCACGCGTGCACCCAGGCCAGCAAGCTGAAGCGTCACATGAAGACGCACATGCACAAATCATCCCCCATGACGGTCAAGTCCGACGACGGTCTCTCTACCGCCAGCTCCCCGGAACCCGGCACCAGCGACCTGGTGGGCAGCGCCAGCAGCGCGCTCAAGTCCGTGGTGGCCAAGTTCAAGAGCGAGAACGACCCCAACCTGATCCCGGAGAACGGGGATGAGGAGGAAGAGGAGGACGACGAGGAAGAGGAAGAAGAGGAGGAAGAGGAGGAGGAGGAGCTGACGGAGAGCGAGAGGGTGGACTACGGCTTCGGGCTGAGCCTGGAGGCGGCGCGCCACCACGAGAACAGCTCGCGGGGCGCGGTGGTGGGCGTGGGCGACGAGAGCCGCGCCCTGCCCGACGTCATGCAGGGCATGGTGCTCAGCTCCATGCAGCACTTCAGCGAGGCCTTCCACCAGGTCCTGGGCGAGAAGCATAAGCGCGGCCACCTGGCCGAGGCCGAGGGCCACAGGGACACTTGCGACGAAGACTCGGTGGCCGGCGAGTCGGACCGCATAGACGATGGCACTGTTAACGGCCGTGGCTGCTCCCCGGGCGAGTCGGCCTCGGGGGGCCTGTCCAAAAAGCTGCTGCTGGGCAGCCCCAGCTCGCTGAGCCCCTTCTCTAAGCGCATCAAGCTCGAGAAGGAGTTCGACCTGCCCCCGGCAGCGATGCCCAACACGGAGAACGTGTACTCGCAGTGGCTCGCCGGCTACGCGGCCTCCAGGCAGCTCAAAGATCCCTTCCTTAGCTTCGGAGACTCCAGACAATCGCCTTTTGCCTCCTCGTCGGAGCACTCCTCGGAGAACGGGAGCTTGCGCTTCTCCACACCGCCCGGGGAGCTGGACGGAGGGATCTCGGGGCGCAGCGGCACGGGAAGTGGAGGGAGCACGCCCCATATTAGTGGTCCGGGCCCGGGCAGGCCCAGCTCAAAAGAGGGCAGACGCAGCGACACTTGTGAGTACTGTGGGAAAGTCTTCAAGAACTGTAGCAATCTCACTGTCCACAGGAGAAGCCACACGGGCGAAAGGCCTTATAAATGCGAGCTGTGCAACTATGCCTGTGCCCAGAGTAGCAAGCTCACCAGGCACATGAAAACGCATGGCCAGGTGGGGAAGGACGTTTACAAATGTGAAATTTGTAAGATGCCTTTTAGCGTGTACAGTACCCTGGAGAAACACATGAAAAAATGGCACAGTGATCGAGTGTTGAATAATGATATAAAAACTGAATAGAGGTATATTAATACCCCTCCCTCACTCCCACCTGACACCCCCTTTTTCACCACTCCCCTTCCCCATCGCCCTCCAGCCCCACTCCCTGTAGGATTTTTTTCTAGTCCCATGTGATTTAAACAAACAAACAAACAAACAGAAGTAATGAAGCTAAGAATATGAGAGTGCTTGTCACCAGCACACCTGTTTTTTTTTTCTTTTTCTTTTTCTTTTTTCTTTTTCCTTTTTTTTTTTCCTTTATGTTCTCACCGTTTGAATGCATGATCTGTATGGGGCAATACTATTGCATTTTACGCAAACTTTGAGCCTTTCTCTTGTGCAATAATTTACATGTTGTGTATGTTTTTTTTTAAACTTAGACAGCATGTATGGTATGTTATGGCTATTTTAAATTGTCCCTAATTCGTTGCTGAGCAAACATGTTGCTGTTTCCAGTTCCGTTCTGAGAGAAAAAGAGAGAGAGAGAAAAAGACCATGCTGCATACATTCTGTAATACATATCATGTACAGTTTTATTTTATAACGTGAGGAGGAAAAACAGTCTTTGGATTAACCCTCTATAGACAGAAGAGATAGCACGGAAAAAAAATCTCTATGAGCTAAATGTCTGTCTCTAAAGGGTTAAATGTATCAATTGGAGAGGAAGAAGAAAAGGCCTTGAATTGACAAACTAACAGAAAAACAGAACAAGTTTATTCTATCATTTGGTTTTAAAATATGAGTGCCTTGGATCTATTAAAACCACATTGATGGTTCTTTCTACTTGTTATAAACTTGTAGCTTAATTCAGCATTGGGTGAGGTAATAAACCTTAGGAACTAGCATATAATTCTATATTGTATTTCTCACAACAATGGCTACCTAAAAATATGACCCATTATGTCCTAGTTAATCATCATTTTTCCTTTAGTTTAATTTTATAAACAAAACTGATTATACCAGTATAAAAGCTACTTTGCTCCTGGTGAGAGCTTAAAAGAAATGGGCTGTTTTGCCCAAAGTTTTATTTTTTTTAAACAGTGATTAAATTGAATGTGTAATGTGCAAAAGCCCTGGAACGCAATTAAATACACTAGTAAGGAGTTCATTTTATGAAGATATTTGCTTTAATAATGTCTCTTTAAAAATTCTGGCACCAAAAGAAATAGATCCAGATCTACTTGGTTGTCAAGTGGACAATCAAATGATAAACTTTAAGACCTTGGATACCATATTGAAAGGAAGAGGCTGACAATAAGGTTTGACAGAGGGGAACAGAAGAAAATAATATGATTTATTAGCACAACGTGGTACTATTTGCCATTTAAAACTAGAACAGGTATATAAGCTAATATTGATACAATGATGATTAACTATGAATTCTTAAGACTTGCGTTTAAATGTGACATTCTTAAAAAAAGAAGAGAAAGAATTTTAAGAGTAGCAGTATATATGTCTGTGCTCCCTAAAAGTTGTACTTCATTTCTTTTCCATACACTGTGTGCTATTTGTGTTAACATGGAAGAGGATTCATTGTTTTTGTTTTTATTTTTTTAATTTTTTCTTTTTTATTAAGCTAGCATCTGCCCCAGTTGGTGTTCAAATAGCACTTGACTCTGCCTGTGATATCTGTATCTTTTCTCTAATCAGAGATACAGAGGTTGAGTATAAAATAAACCTGCTCAGATAGGACAATTAAGTGCACTGTACAATTTTCCCAGTTTACAGGTCTATACTTAAGGGAAAAGTTGCAAGAATGCTGAAAAAAAAATTGAACACAATCTCATTGAGGAGCATTTTTTAAAAACTAAAAAAAAAAAAAACTTTGCCAGCCATTTACTTGACTATTGAGCTTACTTACTTGGACGCAACATTGCAAGCGCTGTGAATGGAAACAGAATACACTTAACATAGAAATGAATGATTGCTTTCGCTTCTACAGTGCAAGGATTTTTTTGTACAAAACTTTTTTAAATATAAATGTTAAGAAAAAATTTTTTAAAAAAACACTTCATTATGTTTAGGGGGGAACTGCATTTTAGGGTTCCATTGTCTTGGTGGTGTTACAAGACTTGTTATCCATTTAAAAATGGTAGTGGAAATTCTATGCCTTGGATACACACCGCTCTTCAGGTTGTAAAAAAAAAAAACATACATTGGGGAAAGGTTTAAGATTATATAGTACTTAAATATAGGAAAATGCACACTCATGTTGATTCCTATGCTAAAATACATTTATGGTCTTTTTTCTGTATTTCTAGAATGGTATTTGAATTAAATGTTCATCTAGTGTTAGGCACTATAGTATTTATATTGAAGCTTGTATTTTTAACTGTTGCTTGTTCTCTTAAAAGGTATCAATGTACCTTTTTCGGTAGTGGAAAAAAAAAAAAGACAGGCTGCCACAGTATATTTTTTTAATTTGGCAGGATAATATACTGCAAATTATTTGTATGCTTCAAAAAAAAGAGAGAAACAAAAACGTGTGACATTACAGATGAGAAGCCATATAATGGCGGTTTGGGGGAGCCTGCTAGAATGTCACATGGATGGCTGTCATAGGGGTTGTACATATCCTTTTTTGTTCCTTTTTCCTGCTGCCATACTGTATGCAGTACTGCAAGCTAATAACGTTGGTTTGTTATGTAGTGTGCTTTTTGTCCCTTTCCTTCTATCACCCTACATTCCAGCATCTTACCTTCATATGCAGTAAAAGAAAGAAAGAAAAAAAAAAAGGAAAAAAAAAAAAACCAATGTTTTGCAGTTTTTTTCATTGCCAAAAACTAAATGGTGCTTTATATTTAGATTGGAAAGAATTTCATATGCAAAGCATATTAAAGAGAAAGCCCGCTTTAGTCAATACTTTTTTGTAAATGGCAATGCAGAATATTTTGTTATTGGCCTTTTCTATTCCTGTAATGAAAGCTGTTTGTCGTAACTTGAAATTTTATCTTTTACTATGGGAGTCACTATTTATTATTGCTTATGTGCCCTGTTCAAAACAGAGGCACTTAATTTGATCTTTTATTTTTCTTTGTTTTTATTTTTTTTTTATTTAGATGACCAAAGGTCATTACAACCTGGCTTTTTATTGTATTTGTTTCTGGTCTTTGTTAAGTTCTATTGGAAAAACCACTGTCTGTGTTTTTTTGGCAGTTGTCTGCATTAACCTGTTCATACACCCATTTTGTCCCTTTATTGAAAAAAATAAAAAAAATTAAAGTACACATTGTAAGCTTCTTGTGTCCTCATTTGACACACTCTGTAAATTACTTTCAAGAAAATAACAGGTTTTAAGAGAAGGCCAGTCAGTCTTTTTCAGGATTATTTCTATGGGCATTCTGATGCGTGTATTATACCCTAAAGGAACATAAAGTACTTACTATATTAAAATAGACATATCTCAAACCCTGGACATAGTTTTAAGGCTTTACAGTTCTAGAATAGTTTTAAGAAATGGAAGGTGTTTTCAGTCTGATGTTAAAAACTTACTCCATCTCTTAGCAGAAATCCATTCAAATATAAGTGAAAAAACTTGCTGGTAATAGCATCTTAAACTTTTATTTCCTTTAAATTTTTTGCTGTTCTTGTTGTCTAAAAGTTCTTTTCTATTCTCCCATCCTTGCTTTATCTTAGAACATAATGTAAAATATATATATATTTTTTAAATCAGCTCTTTGGTTTCCATGTAAGAGTCTTTTCTTGTAACAAAATAACCCCACTTTTCAAATCTAAAAATCTGGAAACAAAGGCATCAGGTTTTGTTTTTTGGTTTTTGTTTCTTTTAAAAGGGGAGAAAAAAAGAGAGAGAGAGAGAAAAGAAAAGAAAGCAGCCACTAGGGGTTTAGTCAGACATAGTGAAATCTTTGGAATCAGCCACTGATTTCCTGAGATGAGTAGTGGTTTGCCTTGTGGTTCTGAGATCCCAGGAACCCTAGATGCTACAGATTACTTTAGGTGTTTTGATAGGGTCTTCCTGGATGACAGCAAATAAGGGTGGGAATACCCTTCAGTTATCTTCTGACCAGCCAGTTAGGTCTATTTTAAAAATCCTTCCTTAGAAATCTGTGTTGTCGATTTTACAAATACTGCATGTTGCAGCATCTATTTGCTTTACTAAACACATACCTCTGTGATATCGTCTCCCTGTTCCCAGTGTAGATGAACGAATACGACATTGTTCTTATTTTTGTAAAAAACCAAAACAAAAGCCATTCTGTTGTCTTCTTGTGGTAGCATTTTTTGTTGCTCAGTTCTTATGCCCTAGTGCCTGTGAGGTGGCCTTTTCATGTCATGCCTTTTATCTGAGGCAAGAATAGTTTTATCTTTCTAAAGTGTAGAGAAAGTCAATGTTTTCTGAAAAGCCAGTTTGGGTGGGAAGGAGAGAGTGGGGCTAGAGGAATCCACTGCGAAAGGATGTTGGAGAACATTACACAGGAGTTGGGGTGGGGCTGGCGTGCGGTACCTTGAGAACTTGATGTTTGTCACTGAACTTAGAAAAGATATACTGTATGTGTTTTGGATTAGGTTTCTCCAAAACTGAACCCAAAATGCTGCTCAAGACAGATAGAAATAATTCCCCAGTGCCATGCCAGCTTTAGATGTGGTGACTTCAACTCCACCATATTAAATGTCCATAAAACCTCCGTGTGTCCCTATTACTCTTTTATTAGGAGCTATGAGTGCAACTGTGCAGGTTTTATATACAGTATTCATTTTAATTTCTCAGTATATGATGCTCTTAGCATAATTAGGTTTTGCATCCTGACAGACAGAATTAATGGTGGATATTGTATACTTGTCTGTTCAAATTTCTTAAATCAAATGGGGAATGGGGAGGAGTGCAAACATCTGGTGATAAATCACAGATTATGTTTGATTTACATGGTCCCAAAGTTAAACAAATTTATTGGGAGATGGGTTCTTCAGGTTACTCAGTCTCCTAACTTATTGAAATCTTCTGATAAAATATTATTTCTGAAGCTGATGAACAATAGAAGCATGAGAACCTAGCCAACATGAATATCACTTATAAATGACACTTTGTATCCAGAACTCTAAAATTTAAAACCTTAATATAAAATAACATACAAATTTCCAACAATAAGATGAATTCATGATCTATTTTTTTTAAATGAGGAACTACTAAGAACATTAATGTCTCTTAAAATCCTCAAGTAAGTTTTCGTAACAGGCTTGACGTGCTGATGGAATGTTTCCTACATACCTGAAGTCCTGATGCTTAAAATGTTCTTTTAAATCTTCATTTGAGAACAACTTAATAAACAGGAATACAGCAAATTCTATTTCTCACAGATTTTAAATCAGAAACTCTTCCAGTGCCTCTGTTACCTCCTTCCTGAACCCATTTGCTATCCTTTCTTTGTTTAGGACCTACAAAAGGGCTGGAACCAACACGTTACAAAGGTTACTAAGAAGTGAGGTGACCACAGTTCTTCATTTGCACTGGCCATGGCAGGAAGTGTGAAGTAGTTGAGTTTTTCCCAGGGCATTCTGTAGATATAGAACTGTTTATTTAAATACCGTTTTTGTATATGCAATAAGTACATATTGTATATATTCATAATGCTAGAAGTGAGAATTTGAAAGGAAGTGGAGGGAGGTGGCTTAGGTATAATTCCAATTGGAGAAATAAGGAAATGAGGTGGTTTATTCACAGACACAGTTTGCTGAAAAGTACTGGGATTATTTCGGGCCTTCCTGAAAAGGAGTTGAGAAGCCTCAGGCCCCATCCTCTCCTGCTTGTAGCCCTTTGCTCACAGGGACTGAGGGAGGAAATACAGTGTTTTCTTGTTTTAAGTCTGCTTCCCCCTCCGTACACACACGAACATGACTTCTTATGACTGTGTTGTAACTGTATGTTCCTCATTACGATTCTGTTACTCCATTGTCCCTGGGCCTGGTGTGTTCAGGAATGTACCCATCCCATTCTCTTTTTTTCAGACAACTTCCTGTGAAAAAAATTGTGGGAACTTTGCCGATATGAGGATGGGATTGGCAGAGTTCTCTCAACCTGCTTGGAAAAATGTTTCTTAAAAGACTGCTAACTTTTAAAAGGCATGAGCCATCTAGCAGATTTTCCTAGGTGTCTCCTAAAGCCCTGCATCTTTCCCAGTTGAGAATAAACAACCCATTGTTAGAGAAATGGACATCAGAACACATAGAGGGAATTGAGATGATGTGTATTTACTCTAGGGCTGCTATAGCTATGAACTGTGGACATGGGTTGTCGGGTCTGCACTTCTGCTTGCTGGCATCTCGTTATCCCATTAGCCTGCTGTTTCATTTACTACATACAGCACATGGGCAGTGACTCAGCCTTTAGAGGGATGGGACTGTTTCTCTCTCTCTCTCTTTCTCTCTCTCTATTTCCCAGTGTCATCTACAGTCATGGGATACCATTAATTCCTCCCTTCCAAATGGGAAAGAGACCAATCCAGTTCACACGGGTCATTGTACTTAAGAACCTAAACTTGGCTGAATACAGCTCGATGGTTGATCCAAATACTGTTTTTCCTTTCTGTAAAGTGGCAAAAACTATTTCAAGGGAGCACGTGTATCAGATCTTTCATAGGGATGGTAGAAGAGGCAAATTAAGCCATTTCCCCAAGTGTCCTCTAAAGCGGGAGCCCCTAAACCCTTAGGGGGCTGTGCTTTTTTAAATAGCTGTGAACGTGGTACATGCCCATGATACACTTTGTCTATTAGGGCTTTGAATATTGGTAGCAGGTTGGACGAAGGGGTTTGATTGGGTTTCAGCTAAAGGGGCCTCGACGACAGTGACTTAGCGCTGGACTGGGAATGGGATTCCCCAGAACCCACCTGGACACAGCATGCCCCTCAGCCCAGGTCTCCGCTGCTCTGCTCAGGGGTGGGATGCGTGAGAGCAGCTGAGCTCCAGACCCCGGGCCTCCTGCGGCGCCAAGTCAGGGGAGAGGAGGCCCCAGGCCCCTGCTTCGGGTCGCCATGGCAACGAGGCCTGGAATGCCACAGTGGTAGCCCTCTTCCTCGGCACATCCGGACTCCCAGTTCTGCTG
This sequence comes from Macaca nemestrina, assembly GCF_043159975.1. Taxonomy (NCBI): domain Eukaryota; kingdom Metazoa; phylum Chordata; class Mammalia; order Primates; family Cercopithecidae; genus Macaca; species Macaca nemestrina. The sequence goes on along the minus strand of NC_092137.1, from coordinate 60,664,421 downwards.
CTTCAAGTCAATGTCCACAGCAAGGGAGGAACCCCGGAGGAAAATAACCACTCCCTTCTTCCCTTCACCATTGCCTTCCCCCTTCCAAAAAAGAAAAGAAAACTGCATGTTTGAAAGAAACTACAGGCAGTTTTTGGTGCAATTTGAGAGCAACTCTTTTGGGTTCTGGTTTTCTCTTCAGAGATTTGTTCGCCTCTTGTAAATCATTGGCTGCTTTGACGTTGAACTTGATGACATTTCATGTTTTCGTTGTGCTGCTTTTACATCAGTTTTAATTTTTTGTTTCTTTATAATTTTATTATTATTTTGAGAAGGTGTCCCCTTTCCCTCCTCCCTCTCCCGCTCTCCTCAACCAAAGGACTGTTTCTTACTAAGTTTTCTCAGTCATAAGGGCAAGTGTTTCCTTCCAGGTGTGTCCCGAGTTTATTAGGACTATCATACAATTGGGCAGGGGTGGGGGGACCTGGGTCCTCCTTGGGGGGACGGAAGGGAGGGAGGCGTGGGAAGACCACTCAGTGGTCAGAGATACTTGGGGAGGGGAGACTGAGTTTGAAATCATGCTTAAGATGCCAGTGGCTCGACCTGTGGTTGGTTTAAGTTCTAATTTTTAAAAGCTAGTTAGAGAACAGAAAATCATTGGGCCAAGTCACACCTGTATTTTTTTTTTCCCCCTCCTCTGTCTCCAACCTCTTTCTAGGTTCTTCACACACCCCCATTCGGCGTAGTACCCAGAGAGCTCAAGATGTGTGGCAGTTTTCGGATGGAAGCTCGAGAGCCCTTAAGTTCTGAGAAAATTTGAAGCCCCCAGGGGCGGGGTGGACGCGTGCCGCCCAGTCGACGTCAGCGTGGTCTGTCATCCTGCTAGTTTGTGATGTTTTCTGACAGTAGCCTCCAAGAAGCCGTTGTGCGAAGACAGAGTCCTGCAGAGTCCTTCCAGCCTGGACCTGCAGTGCCATTTTATTTATATTTTTTAATAAAAAGTAAAAACAAAAAAACAGACCCACATTGGAACAGTGAATCAGTCCCATAGAGAGGGCCCGTGGACCATCGCTGTCATGAGTGATGCCCTGGCCCTTCTGAAACCAGCCAACCTAATTACCCGTATTGTGGAAATGCGCATGAGTCCCCACCCCTTGTTTCTATACATTCTATGTTGTCTTTTAAAAAGTGTGCTTAACATTGACACAATAAATGTTGGAGCTTTAGGTGGTGTTTGCTTGTTCTTTAATTTTTAATGCTTATAAGACAATGCAGCTGCTTATGACTTTGTATTTCTGTACCCGTTTCCTACAGACACCCATCGGGTGGGTAGGAGGAACAGATTTGAGAAATGGGCAGGAGATGTAGGAGGGGAACTAGGTTACCACTTATCAGATGGCATAAATTTTCAAGGAGAATCAAAATGCAAAACTTAGGAATAAATCATAGCAATATCATAATTAATGTAGTAGTAGTGTTGCTGTTTATTAATGCTGAAGTGTGGTTTTCCTAACTGTCTGACTTATAATTTGCATACCATTAAATAATGCATAAAATGGCACGCCGAATCCTGTTTTTCAAATATATGCTTTTGGTGGCTACCATGCAGGATTTGAATTTGTCTTTTAATTTAGCTTAGGAAAGATAACGTCACTGGGTGAGCGGTAAATCCTAAAGAAGGTGATAAATGTCAGTAGTTGCTCATTAAATATTCTAATTTTAGGTTCCCAAACCTTCAGGAAATATATCTTAATGCAGAAAACAAACATAAAGCTTCTTTAGTACTTACATCAGGAAATTTGGGGCAGATTTTAGAGGGGTGAAATTATAGGAGGAAAGAGGTTCACATCAGAACAGACCATTGTAATCATAGTAATGCTCCATTCCTTAGAAATTAGTGCCACAAATAAGTTACATCTACAAACAGGTGGTAAAAATTCTTTCTGGCCCAGTTAATTTGCACAGAACTTTTCTCAGTTTGGTATTTTTTACTGCTTGGAGATCCAGAAGAGAATTAGAAACAATATAGCAAATTAAAATAGATTTGTCAATAATAGAGCTCAGACACCTGTGTGCTGTAGATTCACATACAGAGCATGCACCTAAGTGGGGAAAATCTTACCCATCCACCTTCTGGCTAGATTACCTAGCTTAGTGAAAAGATAGCTAAATAATTGGCATCTGAATTCTTTCCTGCTTATTCATAATAAATGATGACTCCCTACAGTAGTGAGCTACCTTATACTTTAATACAGTGCTGTCTCGTGCATTATTTCACCTGCTCTCTGGGACAGAGCTCACGAATTCCACTTTTTGGAGGTGGAGACCGAGGCTCGCCAACGTGAAGGGCTTGCCAGAGGCCACATCAGTAAGAGAGAAGGCAGGGAAGCCAGGTTTTCTGGTTTCTCGTTCAGAGCTAATTTCACCAAACTCTGTTTAACTGATCAAAGGGAGTGTCTTTTCCTGTGTTAGCACATAAGTCATAAATGTTCACAGACACACACGTGTGGCTTACACATACAGACCCAGGATGGCCTTTGGGAAAGGCATGCAGAGTTGCCTCTTCCTACCAGCAGATGTGTGCACCGAGAAAGGGAGGTTGCAGCCTCCTTGCCATCACCTTTCCCCCGTGGCTTTTTCGCGACAAATAACCCTGATTACACAAGTGGCAGGTTTGTGATTTCCTCTCTCCTAGTTGAGTGTGAGACTTCTAGACAAGAAGTTATTTCATAAAGAAACCCTCTCCCTGCCCCGTTCTCTACCTATGTGTTGCTGAAATATAACCATTAGGGTTTCTGTGATGGCATCCTCCCTAAATGTGCTAAACTCCTTGCTGATGCCTCAAAAGAGTGGCACCACTTCCAAAGGGAGGCCAGAATTGAAACAACAATCCTGGGTCTTGAGACAAGTTCAGCCTTTGTAACTGCATTTGGTGGTCACTACACTTTCATTTCTGGTCTGTGTATCTACCTCCACTTTTTATTTCTTCTCAGAGTCAGTTTGTAAATAAGTAGATATCTCTAAAAGTGGGATTTTTAAGGGGCAAGAGGATAATGGAAGTGGATAAAAGATATCTTTTTTTCCTCCCCACTTTGGAGAAGAACCCCCCCCAGAAAAAACAAACAAAACAAAAAGACTGTCTTTTCCCATGGCTTTTCAAGTTGAAAGACAACAAAAATTTATTTACAGAATTTATTAGGAAATGGTATTGCATTAGGTCTAGCCTTTTGCTTTCTTTTCTGTTTTCTTTCTTTCTTCCTTTCTTCCTTTCTCTCTCTCCCTTCCTTCCTTCCTTCTTTCCTTCCTTCCTTCTTTCTTTTTTCTTTTCTTTTCTTTCTTTCTTTCTTTCTTTCTTTCTTTCTTTCTTTCTTTCTTTCTTTCTTTCTTTCTTTCTTTCTTTCTTTCTTTCTTTCTTTCTTTCTTTCTTTCCTTCCTTCCCTCCCTCCCTCCCTCCCTCCCTCCCTCCCTCCCTCCCTCCCTCCCTCCCTCCCTCCCTCTCTCTTTCTTTCTTTCTTTCTTTCTTTCTTTCTTTCTTTCTTTCTTTCTTTCTTTCTTTCTTTCTTTCTTTCTTTCTTTCTTTCTTTCTTTCTTTCTCCCTCTCTCTCTCTTTCTTTCTTTCTCTCTCTCTTTCTTTCTTTCATTCTTTCAGACAGAATCTCGCTCTGTCATCCAGGCTGGAGTGTAGTGGCAAGGTCTCAGCTCACTGCAACCTCCCCCTACCGGTTCAAGGATTCCCCTGCCTCAACCTCCTGAGTAGCTGGGACTACAGGCACGTGACACTATTGCCCGGCTAATTTTTTTTGTATTTTTGTAGAGACCGGGTTTCACCGTGTTAACCAGGATGGTCTCCATCTCCTGACCTCGTGGTCTGCCCTCCTAGGCCTCCCAAAGTGCTGGGACAAGAGGCGTGAGCTACCTCACCTGGCCTAGGGCTAGACTTTTGAAACCCCATACAAGATTGATAATTTGGGAAGACATCTCTCAGTGTGATGAGTCAAGGTCATGGTTATCCATGAATGGCGGAAACAGGGAAGGGGCTCAACAATCTGCCTGGGGTCCTCACTGTGTCCTCTCTGCAGAGTGGAACTTCAGATTGCAGAGAGATAAATTGGTTGCCTGACATGAGCACAGATTAGAGGACAGAGTCCCAGCCACTCGGATGGAGGAGACCAAATACAGGGCATTGTTTTTACTTTCCCAAGCCTTTTGTGGTCTGTTCAGATTATTATTTTTATTATTTTTGAGACGGAGTCTCACTCTGTCGCCTAGGCTGGAGTACAATGGCACTATCTTGGCTCACTGCAACCTCCACCTCCCGGGTTCAAGCGATTCTCCTGCCTCAGCCTCCTGAGTAGCTGGGATTACAGGCTCGCACCACCTGGCTAATTTTTGTATTTTTAGTAGAGACGGGGTCTCACCATGTTGGTCCGGCTGGTCTCGAACTCCTGACCTCATGAGCCACCTGCCTTGGCCTCCCAAAGTGCTGGGATTACAGGTGTGAGCCACCATGCCCGGCCAGATTATTACACTATATAAAAAAGGTCTGTTAGACTTTGGGTCCATGATGGGAAAGAAAGATACTCAGAGCCCCTGCAGCACCCAGCATCCAGCCTGCTGAATATCAACCTGTTTGAGAAATAATTGTTTCAAAAACCAGTGATCATTTAAAGAAAACTCTTAGGCAAGGAGTGCAATCTTGGAATCTGCTGAGGTCTAACTGAGTGCCCCAAACCTTGGCAGCATATTTCCTGGGCACTTTTGCTTAGAGTTTCCAAGAGCATTCATATTAAAATCAAGACCTTCAAGTCGTCAGGAATATCTTTCAGGTTTTGTGTGCATTGACATGATTTTTTCTTTTTCTTTTTTTGATAGTGAGGTTAACATTGACGAAGATGGCTATTAATATTAACATAGTTTTTTTTAACCTAAGTGTCAATATTCCTATTTTTAAAAATTCTTATTTTATAAATCAGTGTCCCTGGACGTAGTAGTAGGATTAGAATGGAAGTATTCTGTAGGCTGTTGGTTCTTTTCTTACAGTATGCCACATAGCTTTGGCTCCTTTTTGAGTATAGTGTGAAGGAAGCAGATTTGAGGAATTTCGAGTCTGGTGGAAGTTCTGAAACAACCAGTGATGCAAGCACACCTTCCTTCTTCAAGAGTTCATCTTGAGTTCCTAACCAGCAGGGAAACAATATTATATTTCTTTCTTCTGACTGCCTAGGAGAGATGGTACTCTTCAGTTTGCATTCCCCTGGAGTTAAATTAAGTCATGGAACTTCTCACTTCCAGTAAAATCCAGAAGCAGTCATTGTCTGTCTTCCTATCTTAGTTTAGAGTATCTTATTACTAACCACATTGCCTTTCTTTTTGCTTTGTATTTTAAAAAATGCTCCCAGGAAGTACTTAAGGTTTATACAGTACTTTTACATGCATGATAGAATCAATTTTCCTTGTGATTCTATAAATTAGATAAGAAAAGAATAGAGTGAAGTTGCTAGTAATCACCCATTTTAGAGATCAGAATAATAAGGGCCCAAAGATGAAGTGAAGTACCTAAGATCACAGTGTGAAAAAAAAGGTCATAGCCAGGCTTGAAACCACACAGTTAGTGGCTGAGTCAGAATTGGAATCCAAGTCTCCCAGCTCTTGTGCAAAGGAATTCAAGTGGCAAATCTCTCCCTAGTGACCCGCTAAATTCAGAAATAGGAATAGCAGAAAAGTATGCATTTCAGAAGGATTTAAGAATGAACCCTAAAGCTTGTTTTGGTAGTGCCAGTACTAGTAGGGAACATGTCAGCCTGCCCCATATGGAATACGGGTTTCTACAATAGTATTCCTATGACCGAGAAGATTTAGGTCATAACCTGAATGGATTCTTCTTTAATTCACCCCTCCAATGGTAGAAATAAACCTGGGGACCAAGAATTGATGAGAGACAGCTTTTAAAGTTAAAAGGGCTGCTCATCAAACCAAATTCATCTCCAGTGGCTTAAGTGGATCTCATAATCTGTTCCATTCTCTAGACAAGATATGAGAGAAACACCCACTGAATTTGAATTTCAAGGCCACATCACATCCTGTTAGAGAATCCAAATAACCAATAGCATAACCTGTATCTTTTTTTTTTTTTTTTGAGATGGAGTCTCGCCCTGTCTCCCAGGCTGGAGTGCAGTGGTGTGATCTTGGCTCACCGCAACCTCTGCTTCCCGGGTTCGAGCGATTCTCCTGCCTCAGCTTACTGAGTAGCTGGAACTACAGGCACAAGCCATGATGCCCAGCTAATTTTTTTGTATTTTTAGTAGAAATGGGGTTTCATCTTGTTAGCCAGGTTGGTCTCAAACTCCTGACCTCAGGTGATTCACCCGTCTTGGCCTCCCAAAGTGCTGGGATTACAGGCATGAGCCACTGCACCTAGCCTCTGTGGCCATTTCTTTTCTTGCCAGTCACCCTTTGATTCACATTTATTTCTAATGGACATGGGTTGACTCCGAATGTCTTGGGGCCCGGTAGGGCAGCAGTTGCTGTGCACAGCAGCTGTTTAGAGCCTGCTCAGGCAAAGTGCTCCCTGAAATAGGAGCAAGACAGCGGGAAGCCTCACCGAGTAACAGCAAATCAAACATCCCTGTTGAGGATGGTCTGAGAGGAATAATTTGCCTGATTTTTCCCCCAGTGATAGTTCCCTGAATTTCCTTAGATGGTAATGCAAGCAGGCAACTCCCGCTGCCATTTCTGAACCTTCTGCTTCTCTCTCCCTGCTGATTTGTCCCTCTTCTAGAATACGTAGAAAGTCAATTGAGAGGTACGCAGAGATTAGCTTCCTTTGGGCTCTAAGATTTGCAGCATTGCTCACGCTTCTATTTCAGTGACTGATTTTACCTGTTGCTTCACCACACAAAGGGGAAAACCCAAAATGCAAATATTCCTCTTCAGAAACTCACCCAAATCTCAGAACTCAGGAACACAAGAGATTTTTCTTTAAAGCGGTCCCCTTTGTGTAGATTTGCCTGTATCCAGCATGCCTTATTTGTGGAACTCTTTTTATTTTTCAGCTTCTGTGAGAGCACATTTTATTTTCCCTCTGACACAGGCCTATGTGTCGTGGCAGGATGGGGTTGGGGTTCCTGTGGTTTTGGTCTGGACTGGTAAAGGTGCTGTTCTCTGAGCCCACAGCTCAGGGTTATGATCTTGGCTTTATCATTGCCATGCTGACCCACCTGGCATCCCCTCTCTCTGCATGTGACACATGTGACACATTCAAGGCCCGTTCCTCCTCTGAAAAAGGAAGGGCACAATCCTACCTCCTACTTCCCAACAGCACACAACAGTCACAGCAGTGGGAGACATTCATGTGTTCCGGGCTCTTGGGACTGGAGCATTGACATCCAGTCTTGATGGCCTTGGGGATGTGGGGTTGTGGTCCATGTCAAGGGTGGGCTTTCCTTTGCTTTTGACTAGTAAACCCATTTTTCTTTACAAGCTTATGTCACAGAAAAAAAGCAGCAAGCGATTTTTGTTTGAAAACTAAAGCTGTCATCATGCACACATTTTTTACACAGTTGCTTGTACAGTGCTCAGTGGCCATCTTATCACTTTGGCTGTACCTTAAGGTTGGGGTCCCTCTTCACCCCTTTTCCTGCTGGAGGGTAGCATTAGTGGACAACCCTCTCCCACAGGCCCATGGTATCTCACTGAGGCTGGCAAAGCACCAAACTTCTTCGGGTGCCTGGAGATCCAGGCCCAGATGTTTCTGAAATGTGATCTCTGACTGAGAACCTAACCCTTCTCGTCCTTGACTGGCAGACTGCTCAGGGCTTGCTAAAGAGGAAAATGTAGGTTAAAGTAGAAATAATCATATCAGCTAGTGTTTATTGAGAATTTACCACGTTCTAGGCACAGTGATAAGGGCTTTCTATGCATGTTCTTTCTTTCTTTCTTTTTTTCGAGATGGAGTTTTGCTCTTGTTGCCCAGGCTGGAGCCCAGTGGCACGATCTCGGCTCACTGCAACCTCCGACTCCCAGGTTCAAGCAATTCTCCTACCTCAGCCTCCAGAGTAGCTGGGATTATAGGCATGTGCCACCATGCCCAGCTAATTTTTATATTTTTAGTAGAGACATGGTTTCACCATGTTGGTTAGGCTGGTCTCAAACTCCTGACCTCAGGTGATCCACCACCTTGGCCTTCCAAAGAGCTGGGATTACAGGCATGAGCCACCGTGCCCAGCCTCCATGCATGTTCTTATTTCTTCTTCCTGATCATCGTGTGGGATAGGTACTATTATTATTTTCATTCTACTGAAGCTTAGAGAGACTAAATGACATGTCTAAGGTTTTGCAACTCGTACTACTACTACTACTACTGTCATATAACTCCAGAACACTCACTCCCAACCTCTACATATTGACTCCTAGTATCTACCTCATCCTGAAATTTTGTCACCACTTGTAATGCCAACGCTGAGTTTACCATCTTAAAAAAGTTAACAGTGCTAATTAAACTGATTAAGAAGTCTATTCAAAGTGGTTTTGCTTTGAGGGCTCCGGTTCTGCTGATTATGGAGCAAGGCTGGTGTCATTTCTTGCTGTGGTGCTTGCATTTCTGTCCATTTCTGGTGATGGGAGGACCAGTATGGTTTTGTGAGGCATATCTGAGGAATTCACTCCCCAGTCTTCTCCATCTGCAGTATGGCTCATTCATTTGTTCAATCAACAAATATTTATTAGATTCCTGCTATATGCAACCTGCTGAGTTAACTGCTGGGGAAGGGATGCAAAGAGGTAAAAGGCACAGTCATTTTGAATCAGAAATTGCTACTAGTGGAGAATTAAATTAATTAGAATCCTATTAAATAACTGGTCGCAGTTAAGCTGGAATGGTGAGAATAGTGAGCTTTAAAAAATGCTGATATAGAATTCACTTTGCCTGTGTAGCCAGCAGTCCCAGGCAAAGGACCTGAGTACTCTGGAATGAATGGGAATATTATTCTTTATACTTTATCAGTGGTACACGCACTTAAAACTTGTTTTTCAAATGTAGGGGTGAGTATACATTGGTGTTTCCTCACGTATTTGGCCCAGTCCTTCTTGTAAATAACAACACCAATGATTTAGAAAGAGGTTAGTAATAGGAACACAGTCTTTGTCCTGTGATTAAAGATAAAATAACTGTAACAGAGGATAAGTCCATGTATTTTAACCTTCTGAGCTGACCTCTAACTGATTACCTGCCACTAATTCATTCCAAATGGAACAAGACAAAGAAATCTTTACTTTTCCCGTTTGCGGTATTATCTTTCTCAGATCACCAGAATAAGCAAATATTTCCCCCCACCCTGCGGTGTGCAAGAGGCTCTAGGCACTGTGGGGAATTATAAATAGGTACAAGACCCAACCCCTGTCCTCAAAGGGATTACAGTTGGTCCTATGTGGGGGCTAAAATTATATGCATAAAAGCACATAACAATAGGAGAGGGCAATATGATTAATCCATAAGTGAGAGATGTCAACTGGAGGAATGTAGAGGAAGATAATTTCTCTGGGGCCCACAGAGATGTTAGGCTTTTAGTCATCAAAGACAGGCTAGGATTTAGATGATAGAGAGAAATGATGACAGCAAACCAGTTCAAGGCAGTACTGCAGTATTTGGAGGGCACTGACCAGACCAGTGTGGCAGGAAAATGTTTGTCTATGAAACTAGTGGAACATAAGGTGGGAAACAAATTTAGGGCCATGTTATGGAGTCACTTTGACAATAGGCCAAGGGGCTTATATTTTATCTTATAGTCAATAACATTTTCTTCAATCTTCTTTTTTTTTTTTTTTTTTGAGGCTGAGTTTCACTCTTGTTGCCCAGGCTAGAGTACAATGGCATGATCTTGGCTCACTGCAACCTCCGCCTCCCAGGTTCCAGCAATTCTCCTGCCTCAGCCTCCCGAGTAGCTGGAATTACAGGTGCCCGCCACCACACGCAGCTAATTTTTTGTATTTTTAGTAGAGACAGGGTTTCACCATGTTGGCCAGGCTGGTCTTGAATTCCTGACCTCAGGTAATCCACCCGCCTTGGTCTCCCAAAGTGCTGGGATTACAGGAGTGAGCCATCGCGTCTGACCTTTCTTAAACCTTATAGTCAGTTAACGGTTATTCAAAATCATGTCCATAGAAAAGTTTTGGAAGAGTGCAGCAGGGCATGAAATACATTGAAAGGGAATTCAAAACAAACCAAGAGACCGGTCGGAGGTTGATCCTGGAAGGTGTTGGCTGTTTCATTGAAGGATTCTGCTGTGCATGCAGTACTTGGGTTAAACTATGTAGTCATCCTTGACACATTCAAATAGACATTAACCCTATTGTTTGAAGCTGTATCTAAATTCCCCATTTGGGCTGGTCTAGACCCATCCCAGACTGTAGAAGCTTGAAAAAGTTCTTCCTTATGGATGAACACCACACCACACCACACCACAAACAGCCTAAAGATAAAGACCTTGAGGCCCAAACAGGTCAGTTAGTTCCTAGGGATTGACTGTTTTCACAACGCGAAGGACGACTTCGTGTCTCATTAAGCACTTAATGCTTTAGCATCATGTCTCAAAGCAAAATGATAAACCTAACTGAAGAAAGACTAGAACGCTACAAGAGTTTTGCAGATCGGAGAGGTACAACGACTTCTTTTTTAGGGGGAGATTTAAGAATTTTTTTCTTTTTGTAGACACAGGGTCTTGTTTTGTTGCCAGGTTAGTCTCAAACTCCTGGCTTCAAATGATCCTCCTGCCTTGGCCTCCCAAAGTGCTGGAATTACAGGCATGAGCTACCACCCAGCTGTGATTTAAGACTTTTTTGATTCTCCTATTTGTAAAAGTTATATTATATTGTTTTTTCTTTGTAATATGCTTGTTGGTACAGGCCTGTGTCCTGTAATAATATTATTTTATTGCTATTTGGCCATAACATTAGATGAATTTCATAATAAAGGCATGGATTAGAATAAGCAAGCATGTATATACATAACCAAAGAAGCATTCTCTGCACAAAGTAAGGCAGTGCAGGCTGGGGCTTCACTCTCTTGGAGCTTGCATTTCAAAAATAGAGACTTGGTATTTTTGTACTGCAGTCATAAGTCATATCATCTGGTGTCCTTCCCTATCTCTCTCCCTCATGCCTACTATCCTGTTTCTCCTGGAAGCAGTACTAGTCTATGACTGTCCAGTGTCATAAGTCAGAATATTTAGGGCATATAAAGAACTCCTTTTTGGTGCTGGGTTGCAAACTCTCTATTTCATCCTAGAGTTTCTTCCAGAGCTCCGGAGTCTCCACTCCTGTCACCTGCCATGGTCACAAGTCTCAGCAATGCCCCCCTGCAACACTCCCACCTCAGGACGGTGGCCTAGGAGCAAGCGTGTAAATACAAGCTAAGGATCAGTCACAAGGGAATGGCCGGGAGGCGTCTGAGGGGTTCAACACACATGGAAGTGTTCCCCTGAGGTGTGAAAGCACTCTGCTATTACCGGGATGCCCCATATTTCCCCTCCCATTGAAATTTGGTAAAGCGTAATGAAAAAGTGAGGTATAGACCTTAACGGGGGACAGGGAGGAAAGCAAGGCCTGTGTGAGAAGAAGTCTGTGAGCAGACAAACTTCCTTCACTAGCTAAGCACCTTCCTTCATGTCAGCACAAGGCTCAATCCGTGCCTCAGCAAAACATAATCACTAAAAGTCATACATACAATACTTGGGTTAGGAAATGCAAGCATGTGTTCCAAGGGCCTGTTTGCATAGATTCATTCTTTTCCATTTGCCCATGAGTCAGAATCATGGTATATGTATGGGAAGTATGCACATATGCACAGTCACACATATAGTTCCTTGTGTATATACCTATTTATAGCACATGCATATTCATGTGCCTCCCATATACACACATCTAGACAGAAAAAAAAAATGCCTCATCTGTAATGACTATGATGATCTCAATGACATTACTGGCCTTGATCTTTAATAGTCATTATCCTCTAGTTTCTGTAGTCTTATCCTCAGAAGCTGTATTCACTCTGGGCTCCCACTCTTCTGGAGTTAAAGGTAAAGGCTAGAAAGCCAGGCCAGCAAAGGTTAGCATATCCTCTTCTGGCCTAGGGAGTCCTTATGTCCATAGAACAGATGTAGGGTGGGCTGGAGCCGAGTAAACCTATCCCCTCTTCTACTGGAAATCACATTGAATTCTGACCCAAGGGGCCTCTGTGTTGCAAATGGAAAGGTAATTAAGCCACAAGACTTTGAGCCTTTTGGGGCTAAGAGGGCTTTTCACATCCAGTATATTTTTGAAGGGCAGAGGGTAGAGGTAAGAGAGACATAAGAGGCCTTGAAGAGAATAGAAACAAGATAACAGGTGTTGGGTGCATTGCCATTAGGGGGCATGGATAAACAGAAAACACATTTAAAAATTAATTTTACTTTTAAAACACACTGAGAATTCTACCAGCATTCTTGATGGTGTGACAGAAGCATGGGGTTACCAACTTGCCCAGTGAGTGTGCTGGGAAGATGGATGGGTTGAAGTGCTCCTTCTGCTATTATCGTGATTATTTTTTAAATGATTATCATCGTGGAAAATTTCACCTGCAGAGACCTGGAGTGAGACCTCGAAGGACAGGAGCCCTCCGCTGGTAACGACACTTGGTTGTTAACCAACACAACCAAGGATGGAGCCCAGTATCTAGAGGGAGGTAACCAATCCCCAGGAGCAGCCCCCAGAGGAATGTCGGTCCCATTTCAGCCACTTCCAACAAGGAGAATTCTGCTAGCTGTGACTCGGTGTTGATTCAGATGATTCCTCTGGGATGCATGGCTGCAGTAGAGCTCGGAAAATCTGAAGCAAGCGAGAGGACTTGAGATTTCCATTTAGGAATGTTGACACCTTCCCATGTTCAAAGGACGTGTGTGTGTGTGTGTGTGTGTGTGTGTGTGTGTGTGTGGATGCATGGGTGCGCATGTGTGTTGGGCCTGTGCAGAGGGTGAGAGTCCATCCTTTCTCCACTACCCAGCTGTGTTAGGCTTGCTGAAGTGGAAGGTGCTGCCCGTAACTACTCACCCTCTCCTATCATCTCCCTTCTTTGGAACCAAGCTGACAGAACTCTTTAGCATGGGCACTCTTCGTTTTTTTTTCTTTTTCTTTTTCTTTTTTTTCTTTTTTGATGGGCCAAGCTTACAGTTTTCAAAGTGCTATGACAGGATGGTTGCAAAAATAAAAAGCTAGTGAAAGCTTAGTCACAATATTTCTATAGCTGGCAATCAAAAGATCATATTGCATGCAACTGGCAAAATCATCATAGGGAAATTATGCATTTTCCAGAATACCTTATTCCCTTCTGTGTATTAAACATTACTTTAATATTCTGGTGACAATGTTTTATAATTAATCTAAATGTAAGGGAATGAACACACCAGAGATTATGTCTCAGTGCAAAGAGGTGAAAAAGGCGTCTTTGCAGTGGCAGACCGGATTACAGACTCAACTCCTTTCACTTACAAGCAACCACAGCTATCACTGAGGGCTAATATCCTGCCACATCCTCCAGTGAATGCAAACATTCTGTACACTTTGGGGAGTAAAACTCTTTCACTCATAAGGGTGTTAATGTTAACACAGAAGAAAAGTGTTTTAAAAATTGCGTTAGTTCATAGACTTATATTGAACTCATGAGGGGGAATCTAGCCCCAGAGAGATAAAAACTAAAGAGCTCAGCCATAAACCAGTATGATAACATCCTTATTATAAGATGCAAATTGAGGGACCCAATTCACTAAAACACATGTTACTGGTATTTAATTTTGCTTGTGGGAATATATCAGAAGTTGGCCTATGCCTTATGCACAATGTACTTAAAACGAGGGCAAGTAACTTTAGCTATAAAAAACAGTGATAAAGCAGCACAGGGCAAGCCGGGATTGAGAGATAATTGCGAGGCTCTAATTTAAGTGTCAGCATACACAGCTTTCTTTCCTAGCTTAGGCTGGGAAGCACAGCGCCTGCGTGCTGAAGGCGAGTGGGCTCTGTGTTAGGGAGGCTGGGGTCCCAAACCAGGGCAGGGGAATGGTGGCCCTGCGTGGCTCGTGGTCCTCTCTCAGGGATTCCTCTCAGCAGGGGCTGGAAGAGCAGACCCACACCCAGTGGTCATTGCAGGAACTTCACTTGAGCTGGTCTGCTTGTGAGCCTGTGGTTTGGAGAGGAGAAGACGCACTTCCCCATGAGAAAAAGGTCAGTTCCTCTTTCCCTGGGTGGCACAAACAGCCTGCTGGGTGTCATTGGCCTTCCTACCACCCTTGAGTCAGTGAATTCGCTCTCAGGGTGTCACTGAGAGGATGCACTCTGTGTGTCTCCAGGTGGTCATCCCTGTGGGCTCCACAGATGAGGACACCGGCCCTCAGCTCCGCCCCCTCTCAGAAGCCTTCCTCACCTGGGGGTTCTGGGTGAAGGGAGCTCCCCACCGGAGACTCATGTGGGATTGTGTGTGGACCATAGAGCCACAGAGTGTCACCTGGGAGCCGGGCGAAATGCGCAACCTGCAGCCCCTCCCTCCTCAGACCTATGATTCACGATTTGCGTTTTAGGAAGACACGTGAACTTGTGAGAAGTGTGCTACACCTACCCTCTGACCACTGCACGAGCCCCTCATTCACCATTTAGGGCTTGCGGGGTTTGAAGAATTAAGAGACGGTCTTCTAAATGCCTCATTTTTAGGGGGTTAAACCTTTATGATTAGAGGGAAAATTATTGCAAGAAGCATAGGGATGCATCAGAGGTCAACAGAGCACAAGCATGAAATGCCACTAACACTATGTTAGATAACATCAGGGGTCACCTTGAGGTTGGCTGGGGAGGAAAGGGATGTCCAGCCCTTGAGGGCATGAGATGTCTGCTGAGAGAGACATTTGCTCTGATGGTGTTGGCTCAAGCCCAAGAGGACGCTATGGACATCAGCGTGGTCTGCCCCTGCCTAGCCCTCTCCAGAAATAGGCCACCGGCCACCTCCTGAAGAGTGAAAGTTAGGGAGAGCAGAGAGGAGGGGGTAGGGGGCAGAGGACAGGGGTCCCCAGGCCACCAAATGGTGAAACTCAGTTAACCTTGAGGCAGACTGGGTGAGCCTACAGTGATTGCAGGGGCTTAGACTAACCCTGCCCCGCTAAACTGCCAATGTCTGGATTTCCTTAATAAGATGAAAATCTTCTTGTAACACAATTAGGAGAGAAAATGCTTATACCACAAAGGCTGGGTTGAGGTAACACTTAAGTGTGAATGGGTTAAAGAATAACCAGCCAATCAATCACCAAGTCTCAACAAGGAGTGAAGACATGGCCCTCTCCTGGTTTTGCTGGGGTGCACTGAACATGTGTGGGAAAGACTCAGATAAAACTGATCATAGGGTTGGGTGCAGAGCGTGCATTTTGAAGTCTCCCCTCTTAGCCAGGAGTCTGGGCCTAGTTTACGTCATACTGAGTGAGAGAGGAAGCATCTTAGTAAGGGTTGTATTTCAGTCAGGCAGCTGCAAAGACCACAGCTCAACTTTGCATTCTTCAATGAAGCTTTTTGCTTTTTTGTTTTTAAACCCAGGTTATTTCATACAGAGGAGGTTGGCTCTTAGGGCTTTATTAATTGGAGCATTATATTTAAATGTCTTATTTTTTCATCTGACCCTGTCTTAGTCTTCGTGACTTCCCTTGTAGCAAGCATAGCCCTTCTCACGTAACTCCTGGGTGATGAGTGAGCTCTGTATGGATGCCCAGATGTAAATGGCCTTTGGAAGGACCGGCAAGAACTTTGGTGGGATAATTTCCTCTCCTAGGATGGATTTTATTTTCCTTATTGTGTTCTCACTAGAATGGCCACATGCATCCAGGTCTCTGGAGTAACTTACTTTTGTTGTCTCTCCATTTTTAAAAAGCAAAGTGGACATTTTTCTCAAGCCTTTTGAAGTTCAAATTACATCATCGGATCATCTAAACGCTGTCAGATGGGCAGAAGATTGGGGATGGGTTGGGGGAGTGGGATCACTAATTACCACATTCGAATGTGTGGATTCAAATGCTCCTGTTTCTTCTATAGATTAGATCCAGGCTTTAACTTCAGTTTCCTGTGTGACCTTTGAGAAGCCATCTCTCCAAGTGCTTCCTTTGTAAGGGTGAGCCCCGGGTGTCTCTCTCTGAGAGAGGCCCTTGCTCCATCTGGGCTTGACTCTGCCACGTGGGATCAGAAGGAACGTACATTCTGTCAGCAGCTGCCGGAAATGCTGGAGCAGCAGCCCTGGAGGGCGGGTGAAGCAGTCTCTGGTTTTGGAGGAGGCGTGAGAAGAAATTCATGGGGGGCTTTAATTCTTTTTAGATTCCCAACCATTTTCTTCTAGCTGCTACTCCCTGCATTTGTGTAACTATTAGTTTGTAACACATGTGGCAAGATTTCTCTCATTGGCTGCTCACTGCGGCACTGTGGGGCCATGCAGCCAGGCAGGTGCTAATGCCTCCGTTTCACTGACTGGGAGACTGAGACTCAGAGCAGCTGGGAGCTCTCCTAAGATAACACAGCTAGTTAGAAGTCAAGCCAGGTCCCCAGGGTAGAGCTTTCAGTACTGTGTGAGGGCAGCATAAAATGAAGTCTGTAGACTGTTTTTTCTCTGAGAAGTTCAAGTCTTCTGCCTTACTGCTTCTTCCCTCCCAGACAATCAGTTGGTCTTGTGCCCTCTCCAGGGACAAACTTGGGAAACACCTCTTCAGTGTGAGGTAGCAGTCTCCTTTAGCTATTGTCACAGCCAATTCACAGAGGTCTAAGGCCCCCAGCTTAATTGATGGTTAATGACCAATTCCACCCCATTCCCCCACCTCCATCAAAAAAGCGGGCAAACACCACTTCATGCCTACTAGAATGGCTATTAAAAACAAACAAACAAAAACAGAAAATAACAAGTGTTAGCTAGAATGTGGAGAAGATGGAGACTGCATGCATTGCTGGTGGGAATGTCAAATGCTGGAATCACTGTGGAAAACGGTTTGGTAGTTTCTCAAAAAGTTAAACACTTACCATACGATCCTGAAATTCCACTCCCAAGTGTACAGCCAAAACAATGGAAATCAGGGATTTAAGCGGATTTCTATACACCCATGTTCATAGCAGTATTAGTCACAATAAATACAAAGTAGAAACAACCCAAGCATCCATGAAAAAGATGAATGAGGCCTGGCATGGTCGCTCACACCTGTAATCCCAGCACTTTGGGAGGCTGAGGTGGGTGGATCACCTGAGGTCAGGAGTTCAAGACAAGCCTGGCCAACATGGTGAAACCCCGTCTCTACTAAAAATATAAAAATTAGCTGGGCGTGGCGGTGCATGCCTGTAATCCCAGTTACTCAGGAGGCTGAAGCACAAGAATCACTTGAGCCCGGGAGGCGGAGGTTGCAGTGAGCTGAGATCATACCATTGCACTCCAGCCTGGGTGACAGAGGGAAAATGTGTCTCAGGAAAAAAAAAAAAAAAAAGAAAAGATGAATGGATAAACAAAATGTAAGCTATACACACAGTGGAATAATATTCAGGCATAGAAAGAAATGAAATTTTGACATATGCTACAACATGGATGGACCTTGCAAACATTGTGCTAAATGAGATATGCCAGATATAAAAGGACCAATATTATATGTTTCCACTTCCATGAGGTACCTAGACTAGGCAAATTCATAGGGACAGAAAGTGGAATAGAGATTACCAGGGGATTAATGAAGGGTTGGGAAAGAGAGCTACTGTTTAACGGCTAGGGAATTTATGCTGGGGATGATGAAAAAGTTCTGGAGGTGGATAGTGGGATGAGGACACAGCATTGCAAACGTACTTAATGCCACTGAAGTGTATACTCACAAATGATTAAAATGGTAAATGTTACATTATATATATATTAACATAATTTTAAAAGACTGTTAAAAGAAAGCAAACAGGCCAGGTGCGGTGGCTCATGCCTGTAATCCCAGCACTTTGGGAGGCCAAGGCGGGTGGGTCACTTGAGGCCAGGAGTTCAAGACCAGCCTGGCCAACGTGGTGAAACCCTACCTCTACTGAAAATACCAAAATTAACTGGGATGTGGCAGCACATGCCTGTAATCCCAGATACTTGGGAGGCTGAGGCACGAGAATCGCTTGAACATGGGAGGTGGAGGTTGCAGTGAGCCGAGACTACACTACTGCACTCTAGCCTGGGCAACAGAGTGAGACTCTGTCTCAAGAAAAAAAAAAAAAAAAGGAAGCAAACAAACCCAAATAGAAAATCAACCGAACAAACAAAAACAAAAAAGGAGGCAAAAGAAGAAGAGAGGGCCCAAGGGTAAAGGACAGGGGCTGGTGTGGAAGACACAACAGTACATCATGAAAAGGAAGAAGAAAAAGAGAAAGCGTGTCTCTGGGAGAGGTCCAGGTGGTGCTCTACCCAAGGGGTCGCATACCTTAGTGCTGGGAAGAGAGGCATTCTCTGGGGCCTGAGACTCCTGCAGGGAAACTGTCCCAGTATCAGCCAGAGAAGAGATGGCTTTCTTTTACTACATGGCAGCAGCCCTGGAGCTCCGGGGCAGGATCATAGCCTTAGGGCGGGAGAAGTGCCCATTTCCAATTTATTTATGTGTTTTATCCCCAGAGTGGGATAAATGATTGTGAAACTGACCTAATATTTATGTCTATTTTCAGGCCGGGGGTTGATATGAGTGCTTTCTTGATGAACTGCGCCCTCAGAGCTATTTACTTTAGTGGAAGGTTTCTTTTGAGGAGGAGATTGGGAAAAGTTATCAAATTCTGTGGTTGCTGCTTCCTCTAATTATATTCTCACTTTTGAATAATTTTTAAGCCCTTCGGAAGTACAAGAAATAGGGGTTTTTAAAATGATGAGAACATTCCCACCAAAGGTAAAATGCTCCCTACCCCGGGGCCCAGCTCTTTACAGTGAGTTTGTGAAATCTACTTTTATCATTCTAAAAGTTTCATGTTGTCCATACTGCCTGTTAGGAAATGTGGAAGAGCTGGCTTTCAAACTTGGACTTGAAGCCAGGCATCGTAGTGGGTGATTGTAATCTTAGCTACTTGCTTGAGCTGAAGACTTTGAGGCTACAGTGAGCTATGATTGATTGTGTCACTATGCTCCAGCTTGGATGACAGAGCGAGACCTCAGTCTCAAAAAAAAAAAAAAAAAAAAAAAAAAAAAGGACTAAGGCTGGCAGAGACAAGAAGACTAAAACTTTGTATTAATTTGTTGTATGGTCATTCCTCGTTTTTTCAGAATGGACTGCTCTCTTTTTTCCCTTTAAGCAACAAGATGGTAGAATTACAACCCAGCCCCTGCCTGTAGAACTCTCTGTTCAGTCCTGAAGGTTAAAGTCCGTAGATGAAAAAGGCTGGAATGCAAGGTGTGAACACTGAGATAAAGCAGAGCATGGGCACTTGTTTTGTTTGGTTGCCATGAGGCTCCGTTTTATTTTATTTTTAAGACAAGGTCTTGCTCTGTCACCCAGGCTGGAGTGCAGTGGTATGATCATGGCTCACTGCAGCCTCAACCTCCTGGGCTCAAGCAATCCTCCCACCTCATCCTCCCCAGTAGCGGGGGCTAGCCACCAAACCTGGCTAATTTTTTATAGAGACAGGGGTCTCAGTATGTTGCCTAGGCTGGCCTCGTACTCTTGGGCTCAAGTGATCCTCGTGCCTTGGCCTCCCAAAGTGTTGGAGTACAGGTGTGAACCACTGTGCTAAGCATCATCAGGCTTTAGAACTAGAAGCTCAAGAAGTGGCCTCAACAGTAAAGGGACTTCAGAAATGAAATTACATTCTGAAACCAGTGCAGAGGAACCAAGTATTCAGCACTGACTTGCTCTCAGGTAGCACTGAGCATATATTTGCTGGCGACAGAGGCAGATGATTTGAATTTATTTTTTGCCAAATGGTTTTGTTTCCTGAGTCCTGAGAGATGACCTGGTCAAACCTTCCCCTTTAATCTTATTAAGGAAAATCGATGGGCACAAGCTGGGATTAACTACAAGGGAATTTGAGCAGCAAGAGAAGCTCATTCTTACAAGGTGCTTGGTAAATTTGGGGAATTCTCTGAACATTCTGAGTAAATATCTGGGTGGAGGGCAAGGAAGTGACTATATTATTACTAGCAATGCAAGGAGATAGTCATAGCTTTGACAAATACTTTTAGGTTTGCTGAAGAGTTTTTATTTTCTTCTTTTGTCTCTATGCCACCCAGGTATTGCTATTGCCCTAATTTCTCAGAGAAGTAAACCCAGGCTCAGAGTAGTCTGGGGGTTTGTTGGAGGCCACAGAACCGGTTAGAAGAAGCATGGATTAGGATGCAGGTATTGTGACTCATTCTGCAGACTTCCTTTGGGGTTTTCAATCTCGTCCTTTCTGGTTGTGCCCACGCCTGGGTTTAGACTCATGCTGGGGGCTAAGTGGGAGCGTGTTGGATGTCTTGGGGTGAGTGTGGGAATGGAGGGTAGCTCTTGCAGTGCTCAGGCTAAAGCTGGTCCTAACCCTGCCATGCAGGGGCAGGGGGTGGTGGGTGATAGCAATTCAGGCCAGACCGTTTCTCAGAAGGGTGGAGTGTGAGTGCTGGGTCAGGCTAGTGAGGCATGGTTCTCTGTAATTGCATTCAGCTTGCAATAGCTGATGGCACTGATGAATGGAGCCTCTGGGCCACTTCTGGGCCTGGCCAGCTCCCCTGCCTTCCCCTTCGAATTCAGGTGCCCTCTTTTGAGGTTGCTGTTCTGGTCAGGATAGCTAAGCTGTCCTTCAGTAGGCCATTGTTTTAGTATTCTCAGATTATCTGGGAGGGGTCTCTAGTCTCCTCTCCTCAGATGGATTTAGCACATCTCACCTTGATGGTTCCTGAAGCAAGGACTCTGACTTTGAGAGGACGGAAGGTGGGGGAGCTTGCTGAGCTGAGACTGGAGCTGGCAGGAGCGCTGGCAGTGAGGATGGCAGCTGCAGGGACCCTATCCAGGTGCCGTGTTGGGGCCAGGCCTTGAAGGCAAACTCTTCCTACTCCCCATGTGTGCTGACAGGAGTGTCTCAGGGAGGGGGCTGCTGAGGTTGTCTTCGGGCCACATGGCTGCTGGGCATGGCACTGGATTCAGGACCAAGAGTCCTGGGCTCTAACTCCTGTTCCTTCACTTCATGTTCTTTTCTCTGGATCTTAGTTTTCTCATCTGTAGCAGGAGCCGACGAATTCTAAGGTCACTCTTAGATTCTACAGGACTCTCCCTGGAAGAGAACTCAGGAGGGGCGCCTGGGAGGCGGCTGTTCAGGGTGGCCAGGTACAAAGCCACCAGGCAGAGGCGCAGGAGGCATCCCTGAATCACCGAGGAGTCACCGGCCATGAGCAATCTGTGGTGCGAGAGAAGGAGGTGCAGGCCAGTCAGGGGAAGGAGGTGACTTCAAAAAACGCCAGGAAAGTTTACAAGCAGGTTTTGTCTAAGTGATTGGCCAGTAGGCGCTAGTAGCAAACACACCAATGCAGGGTCTCAACTTGGTCAGGAATGGAATGCTTTTTTTTTTTTTTTTCTTAAAGAAAATAAATCCAATCAGGTCTTTTATCTTGTTTAGAAATCATAAATTTAACATGTATTGGGGTTAGCAGACCAGTTCAGAGGCTGTTTGGGAGCACTGGTTCATTAGGCTGGGAGTATTTATGAGGCAGAGTTTAAAGGACACCATTTAACAATTCTTGGCCTGGGGCTGTCTTGGTTGCAGCTTTGGGCATCTTTTGGAGTTCTGTTTGGAAGTTTTGCTTGTTCAAATATAGTTTAGAATGCAGAGAATTAAGTGCCTTTTGAAAACATTTTCATCCCATCCTAGGCAGTTAAATTCCCAACACTTTGGAATCATGGCTATAATTCAGTTTACAAACACAAATTGAGTGCCCACTTTGTTATTTTATTTTATTTTATTTTTGAGACAGAGTCTCACTCTGTTGCCCAGGCTGGAGTGCAGTGGTGTGATCTCGGCTCACTGCAACCTCCGCCTCCCAGGTTCAAGTGATTCTCCTGCCTCAGCCTCCCGAGTAGCTATGATTTTTGGTGTGCACCACCACCCCCAGCTAATTTTTGTATTTTTAGTAGAGACAGGATTTCGACACATTGGCCAGGCTGGTCTCAAACACCTGACCTCAGGTGATCCACCAGCCTCTGCCTCCCGAAGTGCTGGGATTACAGGTGTGAGCCACCGTGCCTGGCCCCCACTATGTCTTACTACCTGCAAGACACAGTACCGAGTGTTTTGAGGAAAACGACAATTGAACAATAGTAGGTCCACAGCAGGTGACTCAAACAACATTTCCCAAATTGTATTAAGTTTGGGGAATTTTTATTTTCAGATAAGAAGGCACATCAACACACATCTACATGCTGACCTACCTGTGTCTTTTTGTTGTGGGGCTTGGCTTGGTTCCTGAAAACTTTTTCATAATTGATAGGTGAAAATAACAAAAATGTGGTAAACATGTCTTGGAATGAGCACTATTAAAAAGAAAAATAAGACTCTGGAATACAAACTAGTTTATATTTTGTATTCTGAGTAGTAATGTCTACGCAGTGGACACTTGGCAAGGGTAAAGAACATGCTCTCTGCTTGAGCATCTGTGAGGTGGATTTCAGTTGTTCCTCCGAGCCATGTAGCATTATTGCCATTTTCTAGATAAAGTCACTGGAGCTTAAACTAGTTAAGTGGCTCGATAAAGGTCATCTAGCTAGTAACTGGTAAAGTCAAGTCTTTCTGACTCAAAAATCCATGCTCTTATTAATTAATTAATTTTAAAAATATGAATTGAACATTTCTCATCAAACATGCTGCCTCCACATGAGGCATTCTGTGTACTCTAAGGAGAAGAATCAGACAATCACCAAACACAGCACAATATAACATATTTTGTAATTAAGTGCTACTTTAGGAGCTATATGAATTCAGGGAAGGGAGAATATGTCAGCTGGAGAGGCTTGGCACAATGTCTTGAGAGGATCTCAAGCTGAGTCTCAGAGCACAGAAAAGATTTGCAGGAACCGTGAACAGAGAAGAGCGGCAGAACTTGTGTCTGGGGGGCAGTGAGATGCAGAGGTAAATTGGAGCAGATGCTTTAACTTTGCAAGGTCACCTGCTTTGAGGTTCAATTATAACTACCTAGAGTGGCCTTTCAGCCCTCAAATAGTGAAGAGGGTGGTTTCATTGTCTAACTCCCACGTTCATCTGCCTTAATAGTGACTAGCTCTAAGTCCAGAAGGAGAACTGGGAGGGGTGAGAATATGAAATAATTACCCATTGATAGCAATTTCCACATGCTTCCTAAAACAATAACCAACCCAAATTACCTACATCTACACAGATGACACAGATGATACAATAATGAAATAATTGATGAAATAATAATGAGAGAAGTCATAAAAGTAGAGATTTTAAAAGCCCTGTGTTCCCAAGAGCCATATGCTACTAGCTGCAAAGCGCTTCTTTCTGTGCGTGATCAAAACCTTTTCTGTTCTCTTAAAAAATAATACATTGGTAAGCAGGTGCTTCATTGGTTGAAGAGGTCATTGCTGGGTGCCAGGTTGGTTTTCAGAGAACAGACATGACATTTCTATGAAATCAACTTGAACAAGGTATTTAACTCAGCTTCTCAAAATTTGCCAAAAAACTTTATTTAAAGAGATTCTCAGAGGAGGCTGTTGTGGTGACTCTAACTGACTGCATCCTATGCCCACTCTTCCCTCTCTTTTGGCCTTCTTTTTCAGCCCTGTGTAAACCCAAGAAGGTGGGGTGGGGAAAGAGACTACAGGCTGGTTTAGTGTTCTGCAGGTGGACAGGAGAGGTTGGAAGCTGGGAGGTGGGGTGGAGTCTCAGAAGAACAGAGTGGCTCGCAGTGGCATTGTGCGGCTTCTTAGCCACCACACTGGGTCTCCCTGGGGAGTGGCTGTTGTTGCCATCCTCTGTTTTGCCACTGGTGGTGACTAGTGGGAACGTTTCTCATAGGGTTTTGGATAGATGTCCATGTTTATCTCTTGAGGCCCATTAATTTGGTTGCTTGGGTGCTGTAGTGATGGGTCTATGCCATGTCTTGGAAAGAGCACTAGATTAGAAAAGAAGCCTTGGTCCTGGACAGTTCTGCTTCATGGCTTTAGATGAGTTCCTTAAGGTTTCTCCATCTCAATTTCCTTATTTGCCATCTGGATTGTTATGCTAGATAATCTCCAAGCTCCCTTCCAAGTCTGTGATGAGAGGCCAAAGTTGTAAATTCAGTCTCCTCGTGGAGTAGACAGTGCTGCATTGTGCCACAGTCACAGACAGCAGCCCTGTCCTATCCTCACCGTGACTCCTCTAGGTGAGACTGTCAGTGGTTCAGACCAAATCCTTTGTCTTTTTTTTTTTTTTTTTTTTTTTGACAGAGTTTTGTTCTTGTTGCCCAAGCTGGAGAGCAATGGTGCGATCTCGGCTCACTGCAACCTCTGCCTCCCGGGTTCAAGCGATCCTCCTGCCTCAGCCTCCTGAGTAGCTGGGATTACAGGCATGTGCCACCACGCCCAGCTAATTTTTTGTATTTTTAGTAGAGACGGGGTTTCACCACGGTGGCCAGGCTGGTCTCGAACTACTGACCTCAGGTGATCCACCCACCTCAGCCTCCCAAAGTGCTGGGCTTACAGGTGTCAGTCACTGCGCCCAGCAGTCTTTTTGATTAAAATAACTCCCAGTTGATGCTGTCAGCAAAATTGTGTAGACAATCTAGGGGGGCACCCATGCTGGTGTGCCTGAGACCGGGTGGCTTCCCTCAGTTTTAAAACCAGCAAAGCACTGGGCAAACCAGGCCAGGCGGCCACCCCGAGAAGGACAGTTCCCATCAATTTAGTGTTAAGGTGGTGCTAAGCCAGGGCGAGTGACAGCATCACTAAGAGATGTAAAAAATTCCAGAAAACTCTGATTTTTCTTGGCCATTACTTGACTTCTCTTAAAGTCTCTTCAGGTCCCTATTAAGTAAATACTGAAATTTAAAAGATGAAATGCTTTCTCCCCCAGCCGCTATGCCTATGTCACTTCGTATCCCAGAAGCTAGTTTGGATCTGAGCCTAGCTGGTCTTGCATCAGATGTCCCTGAAGTCACCTTCTCACCCCAGGCTTCTCCTTCTGCCTTCACCTGTCCTAGGGTGGGAGCTGAAGGTTCAGAGGAGTCAGGTGTGACTGTGACTGGGCCTCTGCCTCGGTTCTCACACAGTCTCCCAAGCCCTACCTCATGCCTGCAAAGGAGCAACTTTTCTTCCAAAAAAATCTTTTCCTTCCAAAATGGATGCTTTGACTGGGCTGCTAAAAAGTGTATGACCACAAGAGAACAAGAGCATTAAGAGATGAGCATGGGTGTTCCATGCCTAGAATTCCGAGATATCCTGATTTAAGTGAGTTATTCTTGAAGGGAGGGATCTGAGAGTGGTCGTAGAGTCTAAAAGAGCCCATTTTATAAAGCACAGCCTATAATGGCTTAGACCCATTTTCCTGTTTCTTCTAAACTTGATTTGAATTGGGGAGCAATGCAAGTGGTTCCCTCAAGTGTCTTCCCTTTCACCTCATTCTCCTTCTACCCCTAACTTTGCTTATGAGGTGTTTCCTGTATTCTCTGAGAGCACAAAACACTTAGAAGCCATTTTGTAATTCCTAAAATCTATTTGAATCATACAATTGACATAAACATGTATTTTTGTTGTAAAATTTAAAATTTTATCCATCTGATGGATGAGAATGACATGATCTTGGTTTAATTCACATTTCCCTGAGTCCCTGAATGACTGTGTGGAGCAGGTCCTCCTTCACTCCTGGCCCCCTGGCTAACCTGTATCTAACTGATATAAACTAGAAATAAAGTTTTTTGTGTTAGGCCTCTGAGATTGGGGTTGTTACAGCAGTTGGCCTCTCTGACTGATGCAGGGCATTTCAAATAACGGCAGAATACAGAAATCTTTTTAACTACTAAGAACCATACCAGGCAGGCCCAGCCCTACCTGACCTATAAGGGAAGTGGACTTTGATTTCTTAAGATCTAGCCTATGGTGTGAAAATCCAGGTAACTACAGAGAATTAAAATAGCCTTTTCTCCCTCTTCTGTTTCTGTCTCCCTCCCATTGCCATCTTTACCCATTGTCTTTTTCAATATTCTTCTCCTCTCTCCCTCTTCCAATTCACAGAAGCAAAATAGAAATGTTCAAAGGTTAAAATAGGCCAATAGTTCTTTGGCTATGTCAATGCATAACAAATTGGGGTAGAGAATTTTAACAATTAAAAAAAATTTGTTCTGAATCTTCCTTTGGCCTTAAGTACCATCTAGAGGATTACTGTTGTAGTGGTGTCTTTTCTCCTCTCTCTGGGTGGCTAAATATTTGCACCTCAGCTCCCTCCTTCCCTTTGTGTATGTGTATAGAAATAATTTCAATGCCCTAGCTTAAGATCTGGCAGTGAAAAATATCCTTATCCCCTTGGAGAAGGTCATCCAATTCTGGAAAAGCTGTCTCAAGAAAGGACCATACACGTTTTATAAAAGCATGATTATTAAGTTTCAGGTTTATTATCATGGAAATGCTTCCGTTTCCCCCCCTACCCCACCCAATCCCCTCCTACAACCGTGAGTAAAATGACATCTGGGACATTGGGAATTTCACCAGCCAGTCAGGAAGGCCGAACAATGTTTCCTCAGCCCATGGTTCACAGGGGTTCTCAGAGGGCCTTTGTTGGGAACTTAAGGAGTTGTTCCTTTAAACAAGGTGCCGGCTTATCTCACACTTTTAAACACCCTTTCCTTTCAAAGTTAAGTGTTTATCTCCTTGGGAATATGAATAGGTACAACCTTTCGGGAAAGCAACTTGGCAACTGGCATTAGGAGCCTTAAAGGTGTTTTCTGACTTGACCTGGCCGTCCCTCCTCTAGCGCTCTAGCCTAAGAAAATAATTGGAGATGTGATCGCAGATGTATGTACAAGGATGCTTATCACAGCACCATTTATGATAGTAAATCACCTAGAAACAGCTTAAAGGCTGGAAAAACAAGGGAAGGGCAAATCCACTCGACAATGGAATATTATACAGCCTTTAAAAATAGTGTTTTCAAAAAAATGTTTAATGACATGGAAAAATATTCATGATAATGCGTTAAGTGGGATAAAAAGCATACAAAACCAATAAATTCTAACTTTATTAAAAATAGTTTGTTTAGGCACACATTCCTAGAAGACAAGAAATAAGCAAATACAAGCGAGAGGAGTTTGGTTCTAACCTCAGCTCTGACATGTGCTAACTGCCTACCATTGACTAAGTGATTTAAACTCTCTGGATTTTTTTTCCCCAAGGTTGTGGTGAGGATCTGAAAGAATGTTTGCAAAGCTCCTGGCACAAAGAAGTTGCTCAAAAAATGGTAGTTGTTGTTATTATGATTCGTATCCCTATTATACTAGTAGGAGTTTGTCAGTGACAAAAGCTGGGTAAGAATAATTTTGGGGGGCAGTCTTCCTTTGCCCTTGTAACCCAAAAAGCATCTGAGACAGGTCTCAATTAATTTAGAAAGCTTATTTTGCCAAGGTTAAGAACACACCCATGACACAGCCTCAGGAGGTCCTGATGACATGTGCCCAAGATGGTCAGGGCACAGCTCGGTTTTATCAATCAATATACATAAGATTTACACTGGTTTGGTCTCAAAAGGTGGGACAACTCACAGCAGGAAGGGGGTTTCCAGGTCATAGGTACAGAAGAGACAAATGGTTGCATTCTTTAGAGTTTCCGATTAGCCTTTTCCAAGGAAGCAATCAGATATGCATTTATCTCAGTGAGCAGAGGGATGACTTTGACATCTGTCTGTCCTTTGTCCACAAGGAATTTCCTCATGGACAAATTGTGAGGGAGGTATGTAGCTTTTTTATGTTAGTAGCTATCTTTTTGAGGAATAGAATGGGAGGCAGGTTTGCCCTAAGCAGTTCCCAGCTTGACCTTTTTCTTCAGCTTAGTGATTTGGGAGTCCTGCGATATAGTTTCCTTTCGCACCCTCAACTCACGCATTGTCTTCTGTGAGGTGGTCCTGCCTACAGTGTAGGCGCAACAAACCCAAGCGGTGAAGCAAAATTATGACTCAAATAAAAGCTCCAGACAAATTTATTGATGGTGCGTTTGGAGGAAGGCAGAACTTCCTCTGGCTACTCAAAGGAAGCAAGTGGAGCGTTTAGGAGAGGAACCTATTTACTGGGTCGAAAACAAATGATAATATACGTCTGTATAGCACTTTGTGATTTAAAATCTGATTATCTTATAGGAGAAAACATCCCTGTGAAGTATTTTCTATGGTTTTATCTCCTAAATAATAAATATTATTAGTTATTTATTGTTACATAACAGATTACCCCCAAACTTAGCACTTAATATCAACATGCGTTGCTATTTCAGTTTCTCCGGGCTAGGAATCCAGGTGCAGATTAGCTGGGCTGAGGGTCTCTCTCAAGACTGCAGTTAGAATAGTGGTCAGGGAAGCAGAGCTACCATCTTCTTGAGGTTCAGCTGGACAGCATCCACTTCCAAGCTCACTCAGTGGTTGCTGGCAGGATTCAGTTCCTTGTGGGTTGTTGGATTGAGGCCCTCAGTTCCTCAATGGCTAGTGGCTGGGGGCCCGTTGAGTTTCTTCCTACATGGGCCTCTGTAGAGCAGCTCACAGCATGGAAGCTAGCTTCATCAGAGTAAACAAGTTGGCAGAGAGGGAGAGAGAGAGAGAGAGACAGAGAGAGAGATTGATCAGATTTTTGTAACCTGGCCTTGGAATTCACATCCTATCACTTTTGCCATATTCTTTTTGTTAAAAGCAAACCATTAGGTCCAGCCCACATTCAAGGGGAGGGGATTACACAAGGGTGTTGATATCAGAATGGGGCTATTTTATTTTATTTTATTTTGAGACACAGTTTCGCTCTGTCACCCAGGCTGGAGTGTAGTGGTGGGATCTCGGCTCACTGCAATCTCTGCCTCACAGGTTCAAGCGATTCTTCTGACTTGGCCTTCCAGCTAGCTGGGATTATAGGCACCCGTTGCCACGCCCAGTGAATTTTTGCATTTTTAGTAGAGATGGGGGGGGTCTCACCATACTGGCCAGGCTGGTCTCGAACTCCTAACCTCCTTGGCCTCCCAAGGTGCTCGGATTACAGGTATGAAACCAATGTTCCTGGCCGAGAATGGGACTGTTTTAGAAGGCCACCTACCACATCCCTTTCTTACGGCAAAGGGAACCAAGTTTTAACCCTAAATCAACCATAGAGGAAGACTCAAACCAGAGTCATTACTCTGTCCACTCTGTTGTGCAAACCTTGCTCATCCTATTCCAACATCATCCTTATGTGTAAAGGCATGCGTAGTGTAAGTTACTGAGCATTTGAGAATTTTCATATCATGTGAAATTCCCAGTTATCTACAACAGTTTATGATATTCTAGGATGGGGGCATATTTTGGAGACAGAGAGAAAAATGTAGTGATAATTAGAAAAATATGCAGAGGCTCCATTACCTACAAATGGCATCCATAGTTTTCACAGAAGAGGGCCTGGAAAATAGTTCTTAGGCCATTCAGGGTAACAGCAATGATTAATTCCAAGCTGTTAACACATTTTATTATGCAAATACTCCAGCAACTCAGCCATGGAGAAAGTCCGGGCACCGCCCCCACCCCATTCACTCTGGACACTCAATTTGCATGGAAATGTGGCACTTTCACTCAAAGACAAGACAGTATGGTTCTCCTTCGAGGGGGGAGGTGGGAAGATTAGGACGTGGGTGGGGGAGGTGGCTAGAGGGAGATTCAGCTACCCATTAGCGACATGGATCATTTTAAAGCCATTTGTGGTTAGAAAAACAATGGTATTATCTTAATTTAGTAATTAAATTGCTCAAAGCAGGAGAGATAAGCAGAGCCTAGGGTCAATTCCAGGCGCACTGAGTTTTGAGCCTTCCAGGAACCAGAGTTGAATCCTGCATCACCAAAAAGAAGGCTCTCATCACGTGAACAGTGTTCAGTCTCGGCAAAAACGTAGGCTTTCCTTTCAGGGGAGAGAAAAGCAAGCAAATATAACATGTTTCTGGGAACTAGATAGAGTTTGAAGTCCATGAGTTTTTAGAATGGTCAGTGCTTGATATGAAGGAGTGATCACAGATGGCTTTTATGGATCTTTCCCACTTAATAATAGTTAGGTGGGCGCAAAATTCTGTTAAATGAACAAACAACTTCTGGCTTCTGGGGGAATGTAGCCCTGGGGTGTCTAAGTCAGCCATTGAAGAGGAAAATCAAGAGTGCAATTGGATGCCTGTCAAAAGATGGGCCAGGACATTGGCTGGACTGACTTGGAAAGTAGAGGAAAAGTGTTGCAAGTTTAGGACTTGAGCTGTGTGCAGTGATCTGGGAGTGAAAGGGGTTTCTAAGACCAGAGCAAAGGTGAGCTTAACACTTTCTGGGAAGCCTCTATTTCTAGAAAGAGAAATGGAGATGGAGCAATTGGCAGAAAGTCAGGATGTCCACTCATCCCCACACACATACTGGGAATGAAAGGAAGTGGAATCATTCTTTCTTTCCAGTAGGGAAGCAGTTCATGGCAGGGAGAGAGTATGCATCCAAGATGTATTTCACTCGCGTCCGTGTGAAGAGACCCCCAAACAGGCTTTGTGTGAGCAATAAAGCTTTTTAATCACCTGGGTGCAGGCAGGCTGAGTCCGAAAAGAGAGTCAGTGAAGGGAGATAGGGGTGGGGCCATTTTATAAGATTTGGGTGGGTAGTGGAAAATTACAGTCAAAGGGGGTTGTTCTCTGGTGGGCAGGGTCAGGGGTCATAAGGTGCTCAGTGGGAAAGCTTTTGAGCCAGGATGAGCCAGGAGAAGGAATTTCACAAGGTAATGTCATCAGTTAAGGCAGGAACAGGCCATTTTCAATTCTTTTGTGATTCTTCACTTACTTCAGGCCATCTGGATGTATATGTGCGGGTCACAGGGAATATGATGGCTTAGCTTGGAATCCATGGCCTGGCAATGTACCCCAAATCTCCTTCGTAATTCGTGCTTCTGGCAGTGAAGTTTCAGAAAAAGTTTGTTTCTGGAGTGTGTTATCTTCTTCCTTGTATCTTCCATTATATGCCACCTTGTAGGCATTGGAGGGGACTTCTGCTCTATTTTCACTGTGTTCTTATAAGCCTTCAAGCAGATAGGGTGAGTGTTACCGTCCTCATCTGAGAGCGAAAACCATGGGTGGCTTGGAGAAGTTCAGTGATTTGCCTGATAAGTAAGGGATAGGTGGTTTAAAAATTGTGTCCCTGATTTCTGTTTTAGAGCCCATCCCATCTCACCAAAATACCTGGGAAGGCCAAAGCTGGCTTGAAGAAAATGGCAGGGAAAGGGAGTCTGGTTACAGAGGGGATTTTCATGAGAAGCCACTAAGCTTTCTTAATAATGTCTTGTGTTGATAGATGCACAGAAAGGGAGGAGGCGTCAGGGAGACTTGAAGACCAAATTCTGACAGCCAATTGATTGACTTCTAAGAGCTCCAGTTCTGTGAAGTTCTCTGGTGACAGACAGGAGAGGACGAACATTACCAAAACAAACAAACAAACAAAAAAAGCGGAGGAGATGTGATACAGCCAAAAGGTCAACAGCCTTGAGGACAGAAGACCTGAATTTTTTAGTAGTCTTAGGGTGCTACCAACTCACTGTTTAACTCTGTGACCTCAATCTTTCCAGTTCTTGTTTTGCTCATCTATAAAATATGGACTAGATGATCTCTAAGACCTTTCTAGCTCTTTCTAGAAGGAAGCCAAAGTAAGACAGACATGAAATCAACTTCCATTCTAGTCTTTGGCAATTGTTCACCAGATCCCAGACTCTAGGAACCCTAGCTTGTCCTAGAAGTCTCAAGTTCTGGGGATCTTGCAACTTTCCCTGATTGTGAAACAGTGACCTTGGCTATGAGAAGAAAACTGGCCTCTCCTGAGTCACCACTTCCTTGTGCCACTGCCAAAATACATGACACCAACCAAGAGTTCCCATTCATCATCCTCACGTCTGCCTGTGACTCTATACCATCCCTTGCCTTCTGCTTTACCTTCTCTCGCTTGGCTTCCACCCTCCCTGCCCCGAATCACAGCCACATTGCCAGAGGTAGGCACGGAGTTGACTATCGCTCAGGAACCATGGGGAAATGCAAGATAGGTTCCTTGTCCTCCAGGAGCTTAAAACATAACAGGGAGAGAAATTGATCAATAGTCAATGCAAATCCAATCCAAATCCCAGCAGGCTTTTTTTGTTGTTGTTGAAATTGACAAACTGATTCTAAAATGGATGTGAAATGCAAATGCCTCAAATATTTAAAGCAATTTTGAAAAAGAAAAACACATTTGGAGGACTTATACAGTACTATCTGACTTCAAAACTTGTGGTGTTAGTGCACAGACAGACAGGATCAATAGAACAGAATAAAGTCTAGAAATAGACCCATGCATATAAGATTAACTGATTTTGACAAAGATGCACAAGCAGTTTAATGGGGGAAAAGGTAATCTTTTCATCAAAGGAGCTGGAATAATTAGTATTTATATGCAAAAAAAAAAAAAAAAAAAAGAACTTCAACCCACAACTCACACCACACACAAAAATTAACTTAAAGTGGATCACAGATCTAAATGTAGGGCAACAACTATAAAAGAAAACATGGAGAAAATCAATGTGACTTTGCGTTAGAGAAATAATTTTTAAATAGGACACACATGCACACACAAACCAAACTATTAAACAAAAAATTGATAAATCAGGCATTATCAAAGTTTAAAATTTTTGCTCTTCAAAAGACACCATTAATAAAATAAAAAGGCAAAACAGACTGGGAGAAAGTTTTTGCAAAAAATATATCTGATAAAGAACTTGTATCCAGAATAAAGAAAGCACTCTCACAAGTCAATAGTAAGAAATCAATGCAACACAATGAAAATGAGCAAAAGATTTGAACAGACATTCCACCAAAGAAGACATGGCAAATAAACACATGGAAAGATGCTGAACATCATTAGTCATTAGGGAAACGCAAATTAAAACCATAAGGAGATATCACTACATATGCACTCGAATGATCAAAATTAAAAAGACCAACAATAACAGGCACTGGCCAATTGTGGAGCAACTGGAACTCTCATTCACTAGAAATGCAAGATGACACCGCCACTTTGGGAAAGACTTTGGCGATTTCTTATGTAGTGAAATATACACTGACTGCGTGTGACTCAGCAATTTATCTGCTAGCTATATTCCCAGGAGAAATGAGAACGTACATCCACACAAAGACTTGTATTTAAATGTTCATAGTAGCATTCTGTTATATTAAGGGAAACTGGAAATAACTGAAATACCCATCAAGTGATGAATGGGTAAACAAATTGTGATCTATACATACACTGGAATATTACTCAGTTCTAAAAAGAGCTGAAGTACTGAAGTACTTTATGCATGCAACCATATGATGTGTTGATGAGTGCAATAATGTGGATGAATCTCAAAGAATATGCCATGTGAAAGAAGCCAACCACAAAGGCTACATTCTGAATGATGCAAAATGCAAAACTCTGGACAAGGCAAAACAATAGTGATAGAAGACACATCAGAGATTCCCAACAGCCATGGGGCCTGGATGGGGGAGATTAATGGCAAACAGGTGAGAGATAATGTCAGTGTTCTACGCATAATTTTTGTGGTGGTCATATGGTTGTATACGTTTGACAAAACTCATTGAATTGCACACTTACAGTTGGTGAATTTTTGTTGATTGAAGAAAATACAATGTGGAGAGAGAAAACATGTTTGTGTGAAACAAACAATGCAAGGTAGAGTCAGAGAGAATGCCTGAACCAGAGCTGTAGACTGAGCACTATAGAAGATAAAAAATGGGACCCGGAGCCCCCAACTCTGCGTGAGATGATCCAACAAAGGCGGGAGAAAGAAGACCCACGTGGGTGGGCATTGAGCGCTTGGTAGGATTGGCAAAGGAGGAGGGGAAAGGGCAGGGGCTCAGCCTGTGGGCAGAACCCTGGGGAATGCCAACTTCTACAGGTCAGGCAGGGCAGCGGTTCCAGCCCTGGTGGTTTTGGTCAGCATCTTTACAGTAAGCCGTGGGGAAGTGTGGAGTTGCTCGAGTGTGGCAGTGCTTTTGGCCTTGAGCCCCACACGCAGGTCACTTTCATCAGAACAGGAAAACGAAACAGGCTCCCCTGAATGATTTATGGGAGGGCTTGTGTTTTGGGGATGTGATACTGCAATTTGTGTTATAGGACCAAGACATCTGTTTCCAGGGAGGTGCGTTCTCTTACCATGAGCCTTTCCCACGAGGGATCTTTTGCCCCGGTAAGAGTTATCCATTTTATCTTAGTTGCATGTTAGCATAATGGGCCTTCTGGTGACAGGTGGCCTCACCAGGACCTGAGTGTGCATGGTCTGGGGACAACTGGGAGGTGAGCAGGAGCTGCCTCGGTCCTACCCTGTCCCTCGGATGGCGTCCAGCCATGCAGTAAGCTGTGTGATTAGGGAGCATGCCAGCCGTGAGATGGCATAGGCAAGCTCCCACTTCACAATTAAGTTTTAGCCATTTATTTGATTAAATTTCAGTTATGCTAACTGTCCCCATGTGGATTAAAGACCCTTGCTGGGGAGCTCTGCTGCCAACAGATCTTGGCCCACAACCGCTTCTCACCAGGAGGTACAGTTCCCTAGGGAGGCCTGAAGCCAGGGGAGTGCAATTGTAGAGTATCCTGGCTAGGGAAGCTTTGGCAAGCTTCTTGCTCAAGTCCTCACATCACAGAGGACAAAACTGAGGCTGGCTTCAGTCACCAGGAGACAGTAGGGAAGGGACCCACATAATGGCCACACAGCCTGTCAGGTGTTGAGTCACTTGACAGTCATTTGACTCATTCCTTTTTGTCTACAAGCAGTGGGGGTATGGCATGGTGCATGTAGATGGAGACGCAATATGTACTTGTGCCGGACAAGCACCCCACCTTCTACCCCTTCTCAGAAGGGGAATTTGGGAGGAGGTTTGCCCCTGCCCACTTTCACCTGTCAGACAGGTGGAGGAAGAAAGCCCCATGCAGAATTTGATTGGGGAGGGAGGGTTAGTACTAGCCACACCTTATTATTATTATTTTTTTAACCCCACCTCTGTCTGCTTTCAAAAGGAATCATGAATCCTCAAATCTTAGGAAGATTTTTGTCTGATACGACTCCTGGGGACTTTGGTCAAAGGGTGTCTGAGATTCCTGAGGCCCCACCCTGCCCAGTCTTAATACTCCTCACTAATCCCTTTTCACCCCGAGGTCGCGTCCACATGGTGCTCACTGTCTCCTAGCATGTCTGGGTGAATCCTGCTGGCTCCCACCCTGCCAACCTCCTGCAACCCATGATCCCCAAGAGTGCATTATGCAAGATTGTGTGTGTACAAGCGCCTTCCCCTACACTGTATGTGGGATCAAATATTCATTGTATAAGTAAAATTAAAATGTATTAACTTTCCTTCCAGATGCCCCCTGATAGCAAGTTTAATTACTCTGGACATAATTAAATGAGTTTAGGAGATTAGAAAATATAAAGGAGTTGTGAAGACTATATATTTATGGGGAAAAAAAGGGAAATTTAATTCTGAAGTCTGTTGTCATTTGGTGGCTAGTGTGCTGGGGCCTGGGAGGGATGGGGGAAATACTTGGGTAATGGTGGAATGAGGTCTTCAAGAGGCTTGAACCAGTTTGGATGCATCAGTCTCTTGGCCCACAAATGTAGAAATACAGCAGACTTATGCCTGGGCATCTTTATTCTGATGCAGTGCGGACTTTTCCTGCAAGAACCAGGAGCTTGGGGCAGGTGTAATAACTGAGGAAACGGATGCACCAGCAGACAGCTGTGCTGTGAGCCTCACCTTTCCGTTCAAGGGAGCTTGCCCATCTTGCCATAGGCTTTCCCTCTTGTGATAGGCTTTCCTGGGACCTGCAGCAAAGTCTGCAAATGTTGAGAGTGTCTTCAGTTACAGAACTGATACCCCAGAGCGCTCTCTGCCTTGCTTTTCTCTGGCCCTTGTTCATCGCCTACCTCCAGTCAACTTTAGCCTCACCTTTGCCCTAAGGTAAGGAGCAAGGGTTGGATGGTAGATTCCAGGTGGAGCCAAGAGACCCTTAGTCTAGCTGGTTCATCAGACACTGTATTTCTCCATTAAAAAACCCAGACATACACATGCACACTCATGCTAACACATGTACACTCACTACTGACACATACACATACACACTCGCATGAACAGGCGCTCACATATGTTCGCACTCTCACTCATAAACTCACATGCACACACTCTAATACACACATATATGTACACTTGCATATACACATTCGCTCATCCACACACACATACACTTACTTGCACAAAGATACACTCGTGCATACTCGTGTCCACACACTCAAATGCACACACACAGATATACAGTCAACGAGATGCTCCAAACTCAAAGGTGAGTGTTTTGGACTTTTTGGTTAGTTTTCCTACAATTCCTTCTTTTCAGAATCCAGTTTTTTCAGCTGGAGGAGGTGTCCTGCCTCTGAGTGAGAAAAGCTGTTGTGGTTTGTCAAATTTTTTAGCTGCACAGGCGGAAGGATATTCTTCCTTGTGGTTTAGAATTACACTCCAGAAAGTTGCAAACAGATTTCCACACCCTCCCTTAAGGTGCCTTCTTGTGCTGTTTTAAAAAGGAGGGCTCTAGAGAAGGCACTGATATATATATTTTTTAATAAAAGGAAAAATAAAATACAAGGACATGGAATGAATAAGGAGAGTGAAGGGAAAACAAGCCCGAGGAGATAAAGTGAAAATTCTCTTACATTTGAGACTTGGGTTGGAGATGGGGGTTGGGGACTGCCAACTGCTATAGTGGTGTTTAGAAATAAAGAGTCTGTGTTATGTCTAGTGGTCCTAGTATTTTGTGTTACTCTGACCCCGGCATTGTATCATTTCAATGCAGTCAGGGTGTGCAAACGTTCAGTTCTGGTTGGAGGAAGGTATTTTGTATTCAGGCCAAATATACATTTCGGATTTGAAACAGGGGAGTGGGGAGAGAAAGGGCGGGGCTGGCAGGGGCGAAGGTCAGTGTTCATAGGTCTGAGACCATGTTTAATATCACATGACACCTTTGTCAAACAGCATGTCCCCCCTTCCCCCCTACGCAGGGGCTGTCTGGGTTTCTGTACCTTGGGGACTGTCCTTTGAGTTGCCTTCCCACCCAGACTCTCACACTTGCTTTTCGTAAACCAGAAGAAATGCATGAAATTTGACCTAGTCCACATTTTTTTTAATGTGGTGGCATGAGAAGCTCTGGAGGGTCATGTTCCCCGTCCTCTGCCTGGTCAGGCCTGTCTGCATCCACCTCCTGGGGTCCTGTGGCAGTCTGAGGCCTTGGGGATTGACTGGAGGCTGCGGAGACGGGGAGTGGTGTCATATTTCATGGCCGCATCCTTGAAGGTGAGCCTCGGGTCTGCAGCCCAGGGTCGGGTCATCTCCTGAAACCTCAAAGGAGATGAATTAAACCTGGGCGGTCAGATGCATTTGAAATGGCTTCAGAGAGCAGTGATTATGGCTTCTGAGTTTCAGGGTTGTCTGTTGCCCTGTGGTGAGGGGCAGGAACAGGGGAGTATGGGCTGACGGCCAACCTTTCATTTCTGCGGCCCATAGTTCACCTCTGGCTTTGGTCACCAGAGCTTGATGATCTTTGCCTGATCCCTGGTAGACATCTGTCCCTATCACCATAGTCCTCGAAAAAGACCCACTGACCTGGAGGAGACCCTGGCTGGGAGGGTACAGTGACATACCCCAAGGATGCTTTAGGAAAGGGGGCAAGACTGGTGGATACCGTAGTCACTTTCCTTCTTCATCCTTCAGACACTGATTATTTGAAGACCAGGGAAAGGAAGAATGAGCTCCCAGTGGAGAGCAGTTTCCTAATCTTTGCTTTAGACTTGCAGCATTGTTGAAACTTTACTTGAGATTTACGAAAGAGAGATACATCCATGAGTGAGCGCAAGTAGCAAAGGCAGGACTTAGAGACACACAGACCTGAGTTCAGATCCTGAGTATCACTTGAAACTGTGCCTTCTCTGAGATCCTTCCTTCTTCATCTGGAAAATGGAGACAATACTAACTCAGCTGTGAGGTTATTGTGAACATGGCATGAGTTATTGCAGGCAGAGTGCCTGGCATGGAGTTGACTCTTAATATACATTAGTCATTATTTGGTAAGATTTATATCCAGCCCTTATTTCAAAGAGTTAGAGGCGATTTAGACAAATCTGTGGGGCAAAGGCAGAGTTTTAAAATGTACATTTTGGCAAAGGGAAAGGGAGCCTGCTCAGAAATGAGGCTTGAATTCCTCAATGGACGAATACTTCTGAGCAAAACACAATTTCCCTAATTTTAGGAAGCTGGAGAATCCTTCACTCCTCCGTGTATTATGGAATCCTTCCAGAAACTGAGCAGTACCCCTAGGATGAGCACGAATGCTCGACACCCTGTTTAGACCAGCTGCCATTTTGAAAGATGTTCTTAAATAGATCAAGGTCAATTTTACCTGCTTAATGACCTGCTTGGACAAAGAAGCAAGGTGCCAGGAACAAGCTGGGGAGATCGGACAGTGGCATTGTGCAGAAAAGCCCCAGCCTGGGGGCTGATGACTCACACTAGCAGCCTTGGCCCTGCTCCGCCTGCCCTAAACCGGCTTCCAGGTGGCAGAGGTTGCTCTTTGAAATGAGACATAATCTTTGCAGTATGCCTGGGACATCACAAATTACACACAGCACTTCGTTAATTCCTATCTTCATGAGCTTCTTAATTCATGTTTTCTCTACTCTTAAAAATGTGGGTCCCTTTCAGTGTGGTTGATGTCTGCTCATGCTACTTCACAAGTTCTAACATCAAGCAAAAAGCAGGACAAACTGGGCAAGGGGAGATACTGTGATATGGCAGAAAGAGTAAGAACGACATTTTATTTCTCATGTCACCGATTAGCCAACCATCAAATTTTGGGTAGTTCAGGCTCCTCCCTGGTGCCTCAGCTTTTAGGTCTGTGAAGTGGGGTAATGTTATCTACTCTCGCTATGACTTTGTTTTGAAATGTGTTGAGATAATGGATATGAAGGAGACAAAGTGTTCTGCATATTGTTTATTTACCCCTTTAGCCTTTGAGTCCTCCTTGGAGAAGCTAAGCCAAACTTCATGTGGCCAGATAGCCTGGGTTGGGACACAGCATATTTCCCCAAATATGAGCAACCATCATCGAAGACCCTAACAGGACAGTCTAGACTCACTCAACCCAGTGGCAGTTTAGAGGGCTCAACAAACTGCTGGACACACCCAGGGGTTCAATGCTCCCCCAGACTTCAGTGTGAAATATGGCAAGATCTTCAGAGGTATCCCTGTGATGCTCAAAAGTCATGAAACTTGTTGGGACAGGTTGGTATAGAACCGGAGTTGGCAAACTGCAGCCCAGGGGCCAAATCCAGACCATCACCTGCTTTTGTACATTATGTTTTACTGGAGCACAGCAATGCCTGTTCTTTTATGCATCTATGCTATCTAAGTCTATGACTGCTTCCAGTGGCAGAGATGAGTAGTCATGACTGAGATTGGCCCTCAAAGTCAAAAGTATTTACCATCTGGCCCTTTACAGGAAAAATTTTCCCTACCCATCATACAGAATATAGATTAAAATATGCTATCATGCAAACCTCCTAAGAATGTGTGGTTTCCCCAGTTTTTAAGCTTATTTTACTTATGAATTCCTATTTATATGTCAGAGGAGTTAGTACTCAATGGTGAAACAAGTGAAGTATCATTTTATTTGTTTTTTCCTTTTTTTTTTTTTTGAGTTTCCTCTGTACAAGAGACAGAAGAAAGTTGACCATCTATATGCCAGGCACTTTACTTATGCCAGCACCTTTGCTATTTATGATAACCCAATGATTTAAATGTTTTACACATGAAGAAAGTGACCTTCAGAGAGGTTAAGTAACTCAGCCAAGATCACACAGCCAGTATGGGATGAAGCCAGGATTTCAATTCAAGTCTGTCTAATTCAAATGCTAAGTTTTTCCCACCATGCTGCCTCCATGCCCTTTGGCATGCTCTTTGAAAGGCCCTCAAAGACTAACTCTAGAAGTTATTAGCCCTTGGAAACATGAACTAAAGCCAATGAGTTACTTTTTGGGGCATTTTGTAGCCTCAGTTCCAATTGTGGAGTAAAAGTCTTGCTCACTTGCAGAAGGGATTTTAGGCATCAAATTGAGTGATGAGAAGGACTTCTTGGGGCTAAGGGATGCTCAGCAGAGCAAGTTTCCCCTCCAGGTCTGACCTGTCCTTATTGGTCTTTGCTGTGTAGTTGCTTGGTGGTAGCCCTGCTTTTTGAAGGCAATGGGAGTGTCCTGGATTCTGGAAGCAGCCTGGGCATGGGGAACACGATCTGTACTGGCTGAGCTGAGCTTCTGGACTGAAGCCAGCCTGGGAGAAGAGGCATCTGATTCGTGATAAGGATGAGGGGCCAAGGGCAGCTGCAGCTGCCCTCAGCTTAATATATGGTCAATCTTCTGATGAAAAGTCTGAGGGTTAAAGGTCAGCTTTGAGTTGACTCTCAATATACCTGCCCTCCTCTTGCTCCCTGGGGAAGGAATTTTTTTCTGTAAGGTTAATTCAGGGTAAACACATTTTAGGGAGAAGCAGAAATGGTAAAGACGTTAAACAATTTTTTTTTTTTTTTAAAAGGAAGGAAGCCAGTGATTTATCTGTTACACTCTGGGTTGCAGATCTTGGTAGTACACATGTCTAATTCTTTAAAGGTTTGAAGCTTCTTGGGTTATGAAGGGATGATAAATAATAAATAGTAATTAAATTAAAGATGCGCACACTGGACCCCTCTGAATTCCAGGAATTTTGAAGTTGGACTCACCCTTCATCATAATTAAGACTCCCCACTGAGGATGTGCTGGCTGGTCTGCGGGGAAGGGACTTCATGGAAGCTCCTCCACAGCCTTCTTGAGCTGTCATAGTTTGGCATCCTCTGGTCTAGGAGAAGCAGAGGCAGAGAAAGAGAGCCTCGGGTGGGGCTGAGGCTGCGACTGCTGGGAGAGGAAGGGGAGAGGCTGTGGGGCGAACAGACAGACATTTATGGGAGGAGTTTAGAACTATTGTGTTCTGGGTCCTCTGGGTCCATATTTATCAGATCTCTATCCCCTAACTTGAGAGAAATTTGGAGAATAAAGGATTGTTTATGCAATAGAACTGTGTAGTTCACTGGGCACTGGGGTGTTTACTGGGAAAGTTCAGAAGAGCCAGGGTTGGCTCTACTGGAACAATAAGGGGTCCATGATGGGGGCTGAAAGGGCAGATTCTTCAGTCTCAGGTAGAAACTTTGAGTTACCCATTTACCCAAGGCTGAACCACCAGTGTAATGTTGATACTCAAGCCATGGCCCCAGGCACTATCCACGATAGCACATTGCAGCTCATACTTCAGGTTATGGGGTTTTGAACAACTCAGAAGCATTGGGATAATAACTCCTGGAGGGGGAGGCTGGAGAGATGTGAGGGTTAGTCTTCAAGGAAGCCTCCACGGACAGAGGCCTTGAGAGCATCTGGAAGGGTGTGGGGGAGGGGGAGGGGGACAGAGTCCTGGGAAAGTCTGTGGGCTGAGGGATTGGTGTGTGGGGCTGAGGTGGGCAGGGCTGAGCCTCTGCTGACCTCTGAGTTAAGGAACTCTCTCTCTCTCTCTCTCTCTCTCTCTCACACACACACACACACAGTCATACCAAAAAAAAAAAAAAAAAAATCCAACACTTTGTGGTCCTGTTTATTCTCAGACAGGGAGTGGACAGCCTTTCGGAGGTGTCCAACTGTGCCGTCCAGCCAGACTGACATCTGTGGGAGTTCAGGGTTTTAAATGTTTAGTCTGTGCGAGCCCCCCAGGCCCCAGCGGGCCCCACTCCTGATAGGCCGGACTTAGCCATCGACCCCCACTCCCTCCTGAGAAAGGGAATCATGTGGGGTTTGTAAGAGGGAAGCTCGGCTCCCCATGAAGTCCAAGGCAGAGGAGTGGTCCTGGGCTGTCATCAGAGTTGTAGAGAACCTCAGCCTGGGGACCTAGATGGGACTGTAGGTCAGAAGTTGCCCCCTCCCCGACCTTCAGCCAGCCGTCATTTTCTCCTCTGCAGGGAAATGGCCAGGGCCAGGCTCTGTGTCTGGTCCGGGCTTCTCTGTTCCCATAGCCCTTCATCCTTACTGCTGTCACTGCCCTGACACACAGGCCTGTAATTATTTGTCTGCATGTCTGTCTCCCCTGCTCCTCCCAGCCCAAGTAGCTCTGTTTCTTCGAAAATTTCTCTTTAAGTCTCAAGTTTCTAGCACAGCGCTTGGCACAGAGCTTTTGTTTAGTTAAAGCTCTTGGAATTGGGCTGCTCTGAACTCAGCTGAACATGCTTGTCAAAAGCCCTGAAGTCCCCTGGGCATGATGGAGTTTGGGGCACACTTAGGGAGAGGGCTCTGCAGACCTCTGAGCTCGCTGTCTGCAGAGTCCTGGGCCACAGTCCCAGAGTAACCAGTGGGCAGGGGCTGCCCTTTGACATGATGTTCAGCTGTAGTTGTCGTCAGCCTGTTTGGTGATAGAAAAGGGACAGCTGGAATCCATGGGCACAAGGAGGGGAGTTGAGGGGATCCACTTCTATGCTGCAGCATGTGCTGCGGTTGCTGCTTTTCTAACTGGAAGTTCTGCAGGGGCTGGGATGGGGCACGCCCTGGGAGTGATGTCAGATTGGGTCGAATAATCACCTACTTCTTGCCTGAGTAGCAGCAAGCAAACCACAGTTAAATAAGCCTGGTATTAAAAAATACATTATTCCTGGCTGGGCGCAGTGGCTCACGCCTGTAATCCCAACACTTTGGGATGCTGAGGCGGGCGGATCATGAGGTCAGGAGATCGAGACCAACCTGGCTAACATAGTGAAACCCTATCTCTACTAAAAATACAAAAAATTAGCCGGGCGTGGTGGCGGGCGCCTGCAGTCCCATCTTCT
The DNA here is from genome assembly GCF_043159975.1 of Macaca nemestrina. Lineage (NCBI taxonomy): Eukaryota > Metazoa > Chordata > Mammalia > Primates > Cercopithecidae > Macaca > Macaca nemestrina. The sequence goes on along the minus strand of NC_092137.1, from coordinate 60,621,278 downwards.
CAGGAGGCTGAGACAGGAGAATGGCGTGAACCCGGGAGGTGGAGGTTGCAGTGAGCTGAGATCGTGCCACTGCACTCCAGGCTGGGTGACAGAGTGAGACTCCATCTCAAAAAAAAAAAAAAAAAAAAAGAAAAAAACCTCAAAAAACCCCAAAAACCAAAAAACCATTATTCCTGAAAATACGCTTATTAACCAGTTTATGAAACACTTTGTCCCTCAGGGTTCCCAGGGACTAAAGGGTATGAAGATGCGTAAAGTAAAACAAACAAGTTCAGAATGCAAATTATTTACATTGATAAACATAATTTATATTCTACAAATCAATTAGCAGAATACAAGTTGCAAAAAAAAAAAAAAAGGGAAAGACACAAACGTATGTATTAAAATTGTGCCTAATGTATTTAGTGAGCTGCTGAATTTAGTGGTAAGCTCCAGGAAAGGTCCTCGACCTCCTGGGGTCTCTCTTTGGCAGCTCCTGCAGTTTAACCAGTTGTTCTCTGGCCATGGAAGCTTGAAGTTTGGAGATTCTGCATCTTTTCATGCCAAGGACAACTCAGGAGATAAGCCCGGCTTCTCAGTTCTTCAGTCTATGTGGTTTGCTCCAATGTTGATCTATCTATCTATCTATCTATCTATCTATCTATCTATCTATCTATGTATCTATCTATGTATCTATCTATTCATCCATCCTCCCATTTAACATTCCTAGAGAGCCCGCTATGTACATTGTACAACACTGTGACATTGCTAGGGTGATTCCAAAGAAATGGGATATCCTTGCTCTGAGAAACTCACCATCTAATTCAGAGGTTCTTAACCTCTGCACTGTTAACATTTTGGGCAGGAGAATTCTTTATTGTGGGGGTCTGTCCTGTGCATTATAGGATTTTTAGCAGCATCCCTGGCCTCTATCCACTAGATGCCAGTATCACCTCCTCCCCCCAGTTGTGACAACCAAAAATGTCTCTAGACATTGCCAAATGTCCTTGGGGGTAGAGGGTGAAATTGCCTCGTTGGAAACTGTTGGTCTAATTGGAGACAGACACAAAGTAACCTAAGTGCTTTAACGGATGCATGCTCAAAGCATTATGGGACTAAGGGCGGGGAGCAAGTGTATGCTTGAGCTGCATCTTGAACAGTGCGTGGAAGTTTGCCAGGCACAGCAGAGGGGAAAGGGCATTTTATGCTGAAGGAACAGTGTGCATGGGTGCGAAAGCATTAAAGAGCATGGCGGGCACGGGCAGAGAGAGCTGGATGTGGCTGGTGTGTAGGCTGAATGATGATAGGAGGAGGAGGAGATGGGAGAAGGAAGGCCAGGAACAGAATGAACAGGACTCTGACGCATTTGGACTTCATCATTTTTCTGACATTGGAACCAATGAGATCTTCACATTTAGTTAAGCCTGGGGTGGGGTGGGGTGGGCTGCTAAGATACCACTCATGCACTAACTAGGCACTCAAATAGAATAAAAGGGAGGTAAGTGACTTCTCCCTGGCCTTCCTCTTCTTTGATCATCTCCTCAACCTTTTTTCTTTTTCTTTCTTTCTTTCTTTTTTTAAGATGGAGTCTTTCTCTGCTGCTCAGGCTGGAGTGCACATGACAGACCCCTACAACAAGGAATCCTGCTGCCCAAAATGTCAACAGTGCAACCTCCACTCACTGCAACCTCTGCCTCCTGGGTTCAAGTGATTCTCCTGCCTTAGCCTCCCCAGTAGCTGGGATTACAGGCACCTGAGACGTCGTCATCTCAAATGTGGTTGTTCAGCCTCAAAGCTGAGCAAGTACAGCCTTTAGTGTGGGCAACAGTCTTTAGTGGCTGGTCAATTTTTGTATTTTTAGTAGAGATGGGGTTTCACCATGTTGGCCTGGCGGGTCTCGAACTCTGACTTCAAGTGATCTGTCTGCTTTGGCCTCCCACAGCACTAGGATTACAGACATAAGCCAACACGCCTGGCCCCCCAACCTTAATTAGAAAGTAGAAGTAAAGTGAAATGAATGTAGTTTCTATCTTATTTGTCATGTGTAAACCAAGATTTTTCCTGGGAGCAGAGGAGAGGATGAATTCAGAGTTACTGTGGAAGAGGTGGCCATCTCCTTTCCATACTATAAAGTTGCCACTGGGGAGGAGTTGCCCAGCCAGGGACTCCATTTCTTAGTCCTTTTCTTACATCTGAGCAGAGACACAACAATTCCTCATCAGGGGAATGTGAGTGAAAGTGGAGTGTACCTCTTCCAGGCCAACACTCTTCTATATCCTTTCCGTCTTTCACCAACCCTAGGGAGTGAAGCTTCCGTGCATGGCAGAGCCTCACGACAGAAGGAGCCTGGCCCCTTGAAAGACTGTGGGGAGAGAACTGCTCACAGACTGGAGCACTGCCCAAGATGTTACACGAGTAAGAAATAAACTTCTGTTGTTTAGTCACTGCACCTTAGCCTATGCCAACAATTACAGAGTCTGCCTTTGCTAAGTCAGACCTAAGAGGTCAGACATCTATTTTGTTGCCAGCACTAAAGACTGTGCTTGCTCAGCTTTGAGGCTGAACAATCATATCTGAGATGGTGACGTCTCAGGTGATGTGTGCATATGTGGAGCAGAGCTGCTGGGAGGTGCTGGCTTGATCTGCATTCTCGTAGCTTGCAGTAAGATTCCCAGTTGACAGCTGCCCTCTGCACTTTTACCCTTCCTTCCCACTCACCACCCATCACTTCCCCCACTGTTCCCTCCAACCCGCTGTGTCCCATTGATGAGGAAGTTTCCCCATGAAAAGCTGGAGGACCTCTGCCTTGGGATTTCTGCTAAGTCACCAGGTTGAGAACTTGCTGGAACTCCTTGGAAAGTACAAATGCCCATTGCTTCTCTTTTGGTGGTCTAGGCCTTAACACTCCAGGCTATCAGTGTATCATCTGGGCCAATTGACTGCGTCTAAATAGTGGAATTCTTTCTGTGCTCCTGAAAACAAGAGGGCTGCTTGGTGTGTGTGTGTGTGGTGTGTGTGTGTATGTGTGCACACACGTGTGCATGCTGTAGGCCTGATATTAGACACAGACAAGTAAAATGTTATGCTTTTTTTTTTTTTTTTAAGATGGAGTTTCACTCTTATCCCCCAGGCTGGAGTGCAATGGTGTAATCTTGGCTGACTGCAACCTCTGCCTGCTGGGTTCAAATGATTCTCCTGCCTCAGCCTCCCAAGTTGCTGGAATTACAGGTTCGCGCCACAACGCCTGACTAATTTTTGTAGTTTTAGTAGAGACAGGGTTTCATCATATCAGCCAGGCTGGTCTCGAACTCCTGACCTCAGGTGATCCACCCGCCTCAGTCTCCCAAAGTGCTGGGATTACAGGCGTGGGCCACTGCGTCCAGCCAATGTTATGCATTTAAGTGTGGGGAGCAGAAGACTGGATATGCAAGAGCATACATCTGGATACCTTTTACCTCTTGACTTGTGGGGAAAATGACTCTAAGATTTTACATGGAGCTTCCTGTGTGCATGTTGATGACTGCTGGCAACAAGGTGGCAGGAAGAAAGACATTGCTTTCCAAACTCCTTTTCCCAAATGATCCTTTCTCAGTCTGTCTTACCTGCTTGTGTACTGTTCAACAGAGGAGGGGGAACAGGGAAAAGCAGGGGCAGTTGTGAAAAATAGAAGGGAAACTTGAGTGTACCTTTTTCTTCTCCTTCTCTTTCTCCACCCTCAGTCATCATTAACAGAAAAATATTTTTAAAAGATCCCTTGATGGCATCCCCAAATGTGAAGTCTGACATTTTCTTAGCTGATGGCCTCCTTTGTGAAGGTATTTTGTGTCCTCCCAGCATGCCTGCTGGATCCCTGGTTTGCCGCGGTTGCTAAGGTAAATACTCTTTCCATTAAGCAGCACAGCCCAAGAGTGGCCTAAAGCTCAAATAAATGACCAAGGAGCAAGTTAAACATTCCCTGGGGCGATTTTAACCTATGCAATGGCTTTTTGAAAAAATTGCCTATTTTTTCATGCTTTGGCCAGGGGGGTGTCTCTTATTCCCTTCTTTTTTATTTTCCTTTCAGCTGAGTACACCTTCTCTTTCATTTATTCATGCACTGCATGAAGGATGGAAGCAGGATGAATAAATCACAGAGCACTGCCCCTCTCCCCGCTCAGGGTTTGTGAAGAGAGCTAGAGCAGAATACAGTCCAGGCATTATGTCAACTTTGGGGGGACCTGGGGCAGGTGGCCGATTCTCACAGAGACCCTACTTCCCTTTCCTGTGAAAAATACCACAGCCCAACAGCCACTGGAGAACAGTGTTCTTCTGGAAGCTTCCTCTGGGCAGGAGGAGTCAAAGATCCTGGTCCTCAGGGACACTTGAGACGGGTGTGCCCAAAGCTGTGCACAATGGTTTGGTTTGTTTTGTTTTCCTTTGCCTCAGGAAGAATGTGTTCACAGACCTCAGGACAAATCGTTTAAAAAAGTGTCCTGACAGTTGTCATGCTTCATCACTTGATTTAGAGGCAATAGGACAGCCTTATTTTCTTCTAATCTCTGGCGGTTGAGGAGTCTGGCTGGCTGGCAGAAGGCGGAGATTGGCTGAGGGAGTCATGAGTGAGCAGGGGCCTCTGGTGCCTGCAGCGCCCCTCAGAAAGAACGGGTCTCACCGGAAGACCACACTCATCTCCTTCCTGATTACCCAGTGTGGGGATTTGTTGCTTTGCTGAGTGTGTTTTGTCTACATTCATGGCGCCCCAGAGCCGTGTCTGTGTTTCCCACATTCTCTTTCGTGTCTGCCAGAGCAACATTCTCAGCAAACCATCTGAATGCAACTCCTGTGATCACAAAAGTCAATCATTGATGGAAATGAAGACCAAGACCCTGATTCCTCAGGTCGGCCCTTTTCAAACCACGTTTTCTCAGAGCTCCAGGAACAACAGGAGTTCTAGGGAGAGGTTTTTTTTTTTTTTTTGAGGCAGAGTCTTGCTGTGTCACTCAGGCTGGAGTACAGTGCCTCAATCTTGGCTCACACTGCAACCTCTGCCTCCCGGGTTCAAGCAATTCTTATGCCTCAGCCTCCTGAGTAGCTGGGACTATAGGTGCACACCACTAGGCCCAGCTATTTTTTTTTTTTTTTTGTATTTTAGTAGAGATGGGGTTTCACCATGTTGCCCAGGGTGGTCTCGAACTCCTGAGCTCAGGCAATCTGCCTGTCTTGGCCTCCCACAGTGTTAGGATTATAGGTGTGAGCCACCGTGCCCAGCCCCAGGAGCGTTCTTTTTAAAAACATGAATAGATCACGTTAGTCTGCTCATTGCACTTGGGACAACGCTGCACCCTGAGAGCGTGACCTGCCAGGCCTGGTGACAGCACCTCTTGGTCTTTGCCTATGGTGGTCTCTGGACCCTTTAGCCTCCTCCACGGTGCCTGCCTCAAAAGCTCTTCCTCCACCGTTCACATGTTTAACACCATGTGTCCTTCAGGTTCCAGCTTGAATGTTTGCCCTCAGAAAGGCCTTCCTTGACCCCCCAGATGAGGTCAGTTTCCCCTAAAGCACACGAGGCCCACAGGAAATTACTTAGTTATTTGGTTAATGTGTCTTCCCCACTAAACTGTAAGAGCCACAGGAGAAGGGGCAAGTCTGTTTCGTTTTCAGATGTAGCTCTAGCTTATGGCATATAGTAGGTGTTCAACAAATATGTATTTAATGAAAGAAGGAATGAGAGCATGGCACCGCCTTTCCGTGCTGGAATGGTGTCTGGACTACTTATTTTTTCATTCCCATTCATCAGATGATCAGTCAGCTGTTTAACAGGGCAGATTCAAATAATTTTGAGAGCACACTTTTTAAAAGGGAGGGAAGATTGGGCCTTTGAAAGCACCTTGTTTAGGCCTTCAAAGAATGTAGACTTTTTTTTTTTTAGATGGAGTCTTGCTGCAACCTCTGCCTCCTGGGTTCAAGCAATTCTTGGCCTCAGCCTCCCGAGCAGCTGGGATTACAGATGCCCGCCACTATGCCCGGCTGATTTTTGTGTTTTTAGTAGAGACTGGGTTTCACCATCTTGGCCAGGCTAGTCTTGAACTCCTGACCTCGTGATCCACCCACCTCGGCCTCCCAAAGTGCTGGGATTACAGGTGTGAGCCGCGGCGCCCGGCCTAAGAATGTAGTCTTTATTTCCCTTCCTGATGTGGGAAATCTGAGCTTCTGATATGTGTGTACCGGGTCTGGATCCTGGATTCTTAGGAGTGACCCGGATGTTCTGGAGGCTGTCCAGGGCCTGGGAGCAGAGACCTCACTGCCCATTGCTGAGGCCTGACCTCTTTGTTCAAGCAACCTCTTTGCCAAACCACCTCAGGCTACAGCACCAGGCTCCGAGAAAACCTTAGATCAAGATATTAAGAGAATAGTTCTGATACCTACCTCCCTTTCCTTTGGAAAAAGCCCAACTTTATGGCCCTTTTAGGAAATATGGGAGGGGAAGGCCCATAATGTAACTCGGGCAGGAGTAGGGGGTGGGGGGCGGGGAGATGGAGGAGAATTCTTAGGGTTTTGGTTCTTGATTCTAAGTCAGTCTGTTTTTGTACTTGTGTCTTTTAAGCTTTTCCACATGTGCCCCAAGGGCCCGTCGGTGAGTGTGTTTTATAAACTGGAAAAATGAATAAAAATAAGACCCAGAAGGGAAACACCAGAAGGAGTGTGAAGGGAAAAGTGTTAGTTCCTCTGTACCTCCCAACTAGGCCTGACCTGCATTTGTGGGGGTCCCAGGGTCAGGCTTATTTGGCTTTGTGGGTAAAATGTGGAGTCTTTGCTTGGAGAAAGCCTGATCAGTTTTTGTACTTGGCCTGCTCCACTCAGCATTAATTAACTTCAGGAAAGTAAAAGGTGATTCTTTTTTATTTGGCTATCTGGCTCCACAAACCTTGTTGGCTTCCTGTCCCATAGGTGCCGGATTGATGGGACCTCAAATGTGTAAAGTCTTGCACAGGAAATCCCCCAGCATGGCCATTCAGAGGCTCTCAACTCCTGCTGGACCCAAACACAAGAAACTAGGAGGCCCAGACCCCGTCTCTCATTTTGCACCTCAGGAAACAGTACCTGAAAGAGAACTCCATTTTCTTTTCTTAACGTTCTTCAGCTAAAACAAGAGGGTGTAGGGAAGGGGCTATTTGGAAAAGAAATTCTCTAAATTGCCTGTAAAACTGAGCACAACCCAAGAACCAAATATTTTGAAACAAGCATATTTAGGAAGTTTGAGGACGCTTTAAAATATCTCCAGAAGGTTTGTGCTTACCCCAGCACAATGTCTGTCTTGTGACCCAAAGCTTTATCTTCCAAACCTTATTTGAGCAACTTCATCAATAAAAACATTTTAGAGAATGCACATCTAACACATATATACTTATTACAACTTTCATACACATACTTTTGTACTAATATGTTTTGTATTTTTAAAAACATATATCTAAACACAAATTTAAAAATGGATACAGATGAAATAAATCTTTAAAAATAGGGCTGGGTGTGGTGGCTCGTGCCTGTAATCCCACCACTTTGGGAGGCCAAGGTGGGTGGATCACCTGAGGTCAGAAGTTCAAGACCAGCCTGGTCAACATAGTGAAAACTCGTCTCTACTAAATACACAAAAAATTAGCTGGGTGTGGTGGTGGGCACCTATAATCCCAGCTACTCGGGAGGCTGAGGCAGGAGAATTGCTTGAACCCAGGAGGCAGACTTTACAGTGAACCGAGATCGTGCCATTGCACACCAGCCTGGGCAACAAGAGCAAAAGTTTGTCTCAAAAAAAAAAAAAAAGATTTTATCTATTAACTATCTGAAACCCTTTTTGTTCTCATTAAAATAAATTAATCAAATTTCTAGTGAGAGCAATGGGATTAGATAGGCATGATTATTTTTAAAAATCTTGGTATAATACTTTGTGGCACAGTGAGTCAAAAGCCTGGCTCTGATTTTCAATACTTGGGCGATTATAGCTGAGAAAGATATGTAAGACATATAAATCTAAACAGAGGAAGGGAACTGGACTCTCATTTCTGAATTCTGGCCACTGTGAAGGCACAGGTTTTCATCTGTCACTATGTGCTAAAAGCAGCCCAGCAAGTGAGGGTGTCACTGTCAACTGCTCCTTGTTGTGAGATTTCCATCTTTCCCTCGAGACATCTCAGATACCACATGTGACCTTGACCCTGTGTCCCACAGCAGTGGTCACTGAGTGTAAAGCCTTTTCCTTGAGGATTGTGGTAGACAGAATGCCCCCCAAAGGTGACTATGCTTGAATCCCTGGAAACTGAACATGTCACCTTCTATGGCAAAAGGGACTTTGCAGACGTGATTCAGGTTAAAGACCTTAAATTAGAGGGAGTACCCTGCACTATCCAGGTGTCTAATCTAATCCCATGAGACTTCAAATGCAGAGAACTTTCTCTGGCTGGAGTCAAAGAGCTGTGACAAAAGAGGTCGTCGGAGAGATTTGAAGTGTGAGAAAGACCCGACTTACTGTTTCTGGGGAGCCCACCTGGAAAGCATGAGAAGGGACACAGGCAACCTTTGGGAACAAAGACTGCCAGCCACAAGGAAAAGACAACAGTCCTCCAGCCACAAGAAACCGAATTCAGCCAGCAACCTGGACAAGCTAGAAGAACATTCTTCCCCAGAACCTTTAGGAGGAAGTGGGCCTTGCAGATACCCTGATTTTGTCTTTTGAGACACTAAACAGAGGATCCCACTGAGTTCAACTGGCCTATAGAAACTGATATATGTTTGGACTGTTTTAAGCTGCTACGTTTGTGGTAATTTATTCTGGTGGCAACAGAAAATGAAAGTAATTATATATTAGAAAAACTGAAGGTAGAAGCTCTAATTCTTTCTCCCCACACTCCAGTGGTTCATCATGTGCCGCATTCGGGGTGTGGAAATTCCATTTTGAAGACACCATCATCCAGGATTCTAGCCCCAACCTGGGAAAGGTCCTGGAGAGAACTTTTAGCATGTATTTCTGAGCCATTCACACTTAACCCAGAGAGAGAAGGTGTCCTGCCCAAACGCAAAGCAGCAAGGCGGTAGTTCTGGACATAACCTTAACAATTGCCACCAACTCTCTGGATGTCCATCCGTCAGCCCTATCTAGTCTTTCTGTCTGCATGGCAATGCGGGAGATATGGCGATGAGGGCCAGGATCGCAGAAGTCAGAGTATCCACGGCTGGAGCTTCCATTTTAAATGAAATATTCTTGCTTATGGCTTCACGGTATCCTTTCAGATTTTGCATCTGGCTGTACTCCAGATGTTTATGTAGAAAATTCACAGTAGACATGATGGTGGCACAGGTCTGCAGGAAGGATCCTTTCCTACTTACAGAGTGACCCAACGTGGCCGATCCCTTCAATATTTACAACAGCTGGGTGAGTGGAGGCATGATCAACTCCATTTACCCATCAAATAAATGAAATTTCAGAGTGGTTACACAATCTGCTTGAGGTAACGAGGCCAGCAAGCCACAGAGCCAACATACCAGGGTGCCTGGTTCCACAGGAGTCTGGGAAGAGGGCGAGGGAGATGGGCACAGGATGTATCACCAGGATACTGGGGGAAGAGAGAATGTTGATGTGTGGGGCAGCCTGCATTCTCAAATCAGGAGCACTGGGTGCTGCTGCGTTACAGTGAGTGCAGGAGCCTGCCGTTCCGGGCCTCACTCTGCCCAAATATGTCTTGCTCATTTTCACTGCCATATGTCTGCTCGTCCCAGTCTGTTTGAGGTTCCCTCCTGTTCCCTCTCTGCCTCTAAGTCCTTCAAAAAGCCAACTGGAAGTGCCTCTTCCAGGCTTTCCTTAGCCTTTCTTTATTCTGTTGAACTTCTATTATGTTAATTGTTCAAAAGATTAGTTCTGGCACTTACCCTATGCTGCTTTGTATTACTATTGGAAAACAACAGTGGCCCTCTCAACCACATCGGGTGGATGGTACATGCCATGCTTTATACATTCCTGTGGCCCTGCTGTACCTGGCACACACAAAAAGGGATTAATAAATATGTATATGCTGAATGAAAGAATGGAGAGATGCTGTTGATTTTCTTTGTTCTTTCTTTTTCTCTGATTTCATGTCAAACATAGTTTTCTCCCTTAATAGCAATCATTGTTTGTTTTATGTGTACAGTGGGAAATGTGAGCCTCCACAGTCTCAGCTGGATGAATAATAGTATATCCACTTCTCCTAAGTCACAAATGTTAAACTGGTTTAAAGGTACGATGTAAAAAAGTAAAGCTCTATTAGGCTTGGCTTGGCCTTGGAAGAACCACAACACCAACATACCAGTTTCATGGTATGTGTGATTTCAGGCTCTGATCCCAAGGTTCCACCACACAGGACCAGCTGAGTTAACATCCTCAGTGGGTAGCCCTGGCCATCCTAGGTTGGCCTTTCCTGTGCTCCCACTAACCAGCAAGCCAAGCCCCATGCCCCCTGCCTGGCATTCAATGCCTGCCAAAGGAACTTTGCAAATACTCCAGCCAACTTGGTCTCCTGGATTTCCTTGCACATGGCATGTTCATGTCGACCTCGGAGCCCACTTAGGTCAGTGCCTTCATCAGAAGCATTTGTTTTCCATCCATCCCTCCCAACTTCAAGCCCTATGTTGCTTTTTAAAAAAACCATTCTTGGAGACTTTGATCTGAGTTTTCCTCTCCCTGATCACTCACAGGTCCCATTGTTTGTCCCACACTTTTTTTTCCATGATGGCCTTTTAAAATTTTTATTATTTATTTAGTTTTTAAATTTTACTTTAATTTCTGGGATACATGTGCAGAAGGTGCAGGTTTTTTATGTTGGTATACATGTGCCATGGTGGTTTGCTGCACCTATCAAACCGTCATCTAGTTTTTAAGCCCCGCGTGCATTATGTATTTGTCCTAATGCTCTCCCTCCCCTTGCCTCCAACCCCTCTGTCTTTTTGCATTAAGTGAAAAAGTGTGTATTAAGCACTTATATATGCTCATTCCTCTGTCCAGTGCTTGAGGGGGCTCCAGAGGAACAGGAGTTGCCAGTGATTGATCCACAAGGTGCTGGGTGTGAGTCTTTTCCTTCCTGGCTTTATGTGACCAGCAAACACCCTGTGATCATGGAATTCTACTAGGAAGGGCAATCCTACAGCAGCGTTGGTGCACATGCACAAGGAGACATGCAGAAGGTGCTTCTTGCAGCATTGTTTGTAAAACTATAGAACAACTTGAATGTCCACTGAGAGGAGTAGGGATAAATGAGTTGTAGTGAATTCATACAGTAAAATCCTATAAATAATCCTACATATAAGTTGTGGTAAAGTCATATAGTGAGTTCCTATATAGCAGTTAAGATGAATCAACTGAAGTTACATGTAATAACTCACATAAATCTCAGCAAATATGATGTTGAAAAAGAGTGATCAGCTGTAGAAGCAAAAGTACCATATAATACCATTTATATGAAATTTTAAGACTCACTAAACAATACTCTCTATGGATAAACACATACGGAGTTGCAGTATTAAAATATGCATGGGAATGATATATACCAAGGTTGGCAAATTATGCCCATGGCCAAGTCCAGCTCACCACCTGCTTTTGTGTGGCTTGTGAGCTGAGAATGGGTTTTACAATTTTAAATAGTTGAAAAAAAATCAAAAGAAGGACACTCTTTTGTGACACCTGAAAATTATATGAAATTCAAATTCCAGTGTGCATAAATAAAATTTGCTGGAACACCACCACACCTGGTCTTTTGCTTATCAACTATGGCTGCCTTTGTACTCCAAGGACAGGGTTGAATACTTGCCACAGACCGTGTGGCCTGCAAAGTTGCAACTACTTACCATCTGGCCCTTTTCAGAAAGTTTTCCAAGTCTTGATCTATATCAAACTTGGGGGAATGGTTGCCTCTGGTAAGGAAAGGAGAGAAATGGAACTGGGGCGGGAGTGCATCAGTTACAACATTTTATCTCTTAAGCTGCTGGTGGGTTATATATTAATACTTACATTTTGGATGTCTAAAGTATTTTGTAGTTTCAAAAAAAAGTGAAGACAAACTTCCCATCTCCTAAAAAACCCTTAGTAGGTATTATTATGGTTCCCAGTTCACCGTTAGGTACTCTTATAACCTACAGTAGGTATTATTATAACCTAGCCCAGCCCAGGTTGCCAAAGTTCTATCTCCCTCTCCCTCTCTCACTTTCCACGAGGCAGGCAGCCCCAGGCGCACAGGTCGGCAGCTGAGATGAGAAGACATGGCCTTTTTCAATGACATCAGCAGACTGTGCCAGGGAGGATCTGGCTCACTGGACTTGGATCACTGGCCCCTTCCTGCCAGCAGCCCTTCCTCAGATGAGAAAGTTCATGGATGAGGAAGCAAACTTAGAGGGTGCATGGATAGTGAATGCTGGAAGAGGATTAACCTCAAGACCTTCCATCCCAGCACTTCTGGAGCACTGGCCTGTGCTGCTCACCAGGACTCTGCAGGCCAGCTGGGGAGAAGGGACTAAATGCCAAGCTGCTCTGGGATGAACATCTGCCTCCAGGAGACAGTTGTTTAATGAAATTTCCCACCCATGTGATTAGCATCTTCTGAGAGTGAGGTGAGTAAAACAGGACACCACCATCAACATCACCTCTGACTGCATTGCCTAGACAGTAATAATACCCAAGGTTTTTATAGAGCTTTCTGTTTCTCAAAGTCGTGCGCACTGATTCACTTAGGAACCTGGCAGGAAGCAAGGCAGTCCTGATTGCCCACGTCATTGAGATGGTAAAAGGTGTATTCTGAGCAACTGCTGAGTTCTTTTACATCCCTGGGATGGCACGGTCATAAAGGCCAGACACCGGGCCTGACTTCAAGGTCACTGTGGCTGCACTACTGAGTGACTGTGGACAAGTCTCACATTCTCTTGAAGACTCAGGAGCCTCCTCTGTAAAGCGGAGATGATAATTACTTCCCACCGCATGGGCGTGTTGTGGGGATTAAATGAGATCATACAAGTGGAATGCTGAGCACCAGTCCAGGAAGGTGAGGGACACACCCTACATGTCACCTACTGGATTGTTGCTGTTTTCAGGGTTCCTATTACCCAAAGATCCACCTAGAATTCTTCCCCTGAGTGCTGTTCATCTTCGTCAAGTCTCAGCGATGTTTTGGATGGTTCTCCTTTGACATAGCTCTGGTGGTGGTTAATACTAAATGTTTTCCAGCTTACCTATAAGGAAACTGAGTCTTAGGAAGCAATTGTAGGGCTTCTACTTTGTGCATGAGAATGAGTGAAGGCTGGGGAAGCCTGGGATTTGGCCTGATGTTCCAGCATTGGCACCTGCCTGCCTTTTCTCTGTAAACATCCGACCCTAGAATGCTCCACCAAGGAGAGACCATCATTACCAAGCAGCAGCGGCATGGTGTTTATCAAAGCAGGCGTGGTTTCCCTTGCTGCAGCTCTCCATATTCGTGGCAGTTATTCATTTTTGAAGCAGAGGTCACTTTTCTTTCACTGATGAGGTACTTTGACAAAGACGAAGAAGGGAGACAATGGTAATGATGGTGGGAAGTGGGGATGGGATTGGCATTGGGTTTGAAGGCTGACAGCCCAGATCAAAAAGGCTGACAGTCAGAGGCAAGGGAGGGACTGAGGATAAAGTACTTGCTGTGCTCATGTTGTCTAGGAGTTTGCATTCTCTGGTAGTCAGTGATCAAATGAAGCAGGGAGCTTCGTGTTCAAAAGCAGCACCTACAGGTTCTTTAAAGAGGCTTGCCAGAAGATGAATGCCTTGGCTGGAATTTGTAGGCAGGCTTATTTAAGTTATAAGTGACAGACACTCAACTCAAACTAGTAATAAACAAAAAGGGAATTATTGGCTCATGTAACTGGGAAGTGCAGAGGAACATGGGATATGGGAACAACTGGATCCTGGAAGTGCAGAGGAACATGGGATACAGGAACAGCTGGATCCTGGAAGTGCAGAGGAACATGGGATACAGGAACAGCTGGATCCAGGGGTTGGCACCAGGTTATCAGTTTTTTTTTTTTTTTTTTTTGAGACAGAGTCTTGCTCTGTTGCCCAGGGCAGTGGTGCGATTTTGGCTCACTGCAATCTCTGCCTCCTGGGTTTGTGGGATTCTTCTGCCTCAGCCTCCTGAGTAGCTGGATTACAGGCATGTGCCACCATGCCCTGCTAATTTTTGTATTTTTAGTAAAGACAGGGTTTCACCATGTTGGCCAGGCTGGTCTTAAACTCCTGACTTCAGGTGATCTGCCCTCCTTGGCCTCCCAAAGTGCTGGGATTACAGGTGTGCGCCACTGTGCCCGGCCCAGGTTGTCAGGGTTCTATCTCCCTCTCCGTCTCTCACTTTCCATGAGGCAGGAAGCCCCAGGCTCACAGGCCAGCAGCTGAGATAAGAAGACATGTCCTTTTTCAATGACATCAGCAGACTGTACTGGGGAGGGTTTGGCTAACTGGGCCTGGGTCATTGGCCCGTCCCTGCCAGCAGCTCTTCCTCAGGAGAGGAGCTATCTACTATGTAGCACAGGGCAAGACCAGCCTCGGTTCCTCCCTGTCCACCTAGTCATGAAAATGAGGATGGTTTTTGTGGTTAGCATCTTCCCTCTTAACTTGCCTCAGCATCGTCGGCAAAAACTAGAAAATATAAGTGTGTGTATTTTTAGCTGTTTTTAAATTTGTAAAACTGGAAACTGTTAAGATATTTACTTAGAACAAGAAAACCTACCGTGTCCTGTGTGAAGTCCACTTAAGCTGACTCACAGTTACTCTTCGAGCCCTGATTGTCCTGCAGTCTCCTTTCTGCTGAGTTGGGGTGAGTTCTAACTTCAATTTTGCCTGTGAATATAAACCAAGTCTGACCTCCCGTCTCCAGTACATCAAGGCTATGCTCACAGGGACCTAGAAAATATTATATATGGTCCCCTAGAGGCCAAACCCAAGTTCTCTGGGGACAGAGAAGCCCTTTGGGTCGTTCCAGGGAAAAGCTCTGGCCACCCTGAAGTAAATTTTCTCCCTTCCTTTCCTTTCAGTGGAGGAGGAAGCTTGTCCTTTGCATGAACATGAAAAATACTAAATGTGGGCTTTTTGGAGGTTTTCATTTATGAAGTAGAGTCTATATATTTGGCTCAAGTCTTGCCGGCTGCCCCATTTTCATGGTCCCAGGATCAATATGAGGTTAGTCCATTTGTCTTCTGGAAAAATGTTGTGGCTGGGCTAGGTGGCTCACGCCTGTGATCCCAGCACTTTGGGAGACCAAGTCGGGTGGATTACTTGAGCTCAGGAGTTCGAGACCGGCCTGGGCAATGTGAGGACACTCTGACTCTACAAGAAATAGAAAATTAGGCATAATGGCACATACATTGTTGTCCTAGCTGCTTGGGAGGCTGAGCAGGGAGGATTGCTTGAGGCCGGGAGGTTGAGGCTGTAGTGAGCAATGATTGTGCCACTGCACTCTAGCCTGTGCGACAGAGTGAGACCCTGTCTCCAAAAAATAATAATAATAATAATAAAAATAAAAATTAAAAAGAAAAGAAAAGAGAAAAGAAAAATGTCTTGCAGAATCTTTGTGTGATCTTGCTTTGAGGCTATTAGAAAGTTCTTTCATGCCCTTACTCTGTGCTTGGCTGGAAGTCTTTCCCCCTAATTGTGGCACCTCCACCTTGAGTCACCTTGGAGTAGGTGGGAAGTGTTTTCCCTTCACAGGTTGGCCACACAACTACCTCATCTCCTGCACAAGGGCCACCACAGCTCACAGCTCTCCCCTTTTCTTTCCTTCTCTTCTCTTCTCTTCTCTTCTCTTCTCTTCTCTTCTCTTCTCTTCTCTTCTCTTCTCTTCTCTTTTCCTCTCCTCTCCTCTCCCCTCCCCTCTCCTCCCCTCCCCTCCCCTCCCCTCCCCTCTCCTCTCCTCTCTTCTTCTTTTCTTTTCTTTTTGAGGTGGAGTCTCACTCTGTGGCCCAGGCTGGAATGCAGTGGCACAATCTCAGCTCACTGCAACTTCCGACTCCCGGGTTCAAGTGATTTTCCTGCCTCAGCCTCCCTAGTAGCTGGATTACAGGCATGCGCCACCATGCCCAGTTAATTTTGTTTTTTTTTAGTAGAGATGGGGTTTCGCCATGTTGGTTAGGCTGGTCTCGAACTCCTGACCTCAAGTGATCCATCTGCCTCGGCCTCCCAAAGTGCTAGGATTACAGGTGTGAGTCACCATGCCCAGCCCAGGTTGTTGGGGTCCTCTCTCCTTCTCCCTCTATCACTTTCCATGAGGCAGGCAGCCCCAGGCTCATAGGCCAGCAGCTGAGATGAGAAGACATGGCCTTCTTCAATGACATCAGCAGACTGTACCAGGGAGGATCTGGCTAACTGGGTCTGGGTCACTGGCCCCTCCTTGCCAGCAGCCCTTCTCAGGAGAGGAGCTGTCTACTGTGCAGCACAGGGCACAGGTCCTCTCTGTCCAAGGACTTAGTTGGCTTCAGGGAAGGCCCTTATGAGGACCAGAAAATGGAAACGAAGAGGTCAACTTCACCAGCACCAGCCACCTGTCCAGAATGTCTCAGCTCGTGTTTCTTCCTTTAAGGTTCAGAAGGGTAAAAGGGGGCCACCAAATCTTGTTAGGAGGGTCTGTCATTCTTTGCTGTTACTAGCCACTTCTCTGGAACACTTGTGTCCCCGTATTAGTTAGATGCTTGCAGTTTAAGGGGACTTTGGCATAATCCCATTGCTTTAGGTGATAGGGGATTATTGGAAGTACACACCAGGAGGTGAGGAAGAACAGTAAATCTTCTCAGCAGTCACAGCTGGGCTTCACCGAGAACTGGGGTATCGTCCATGGCCATATGGGATTGGACAGGAGTTTGTGTAATCTAGTAAATAAAACCCCATGTTCCATAATCAAAATGCTTGGGTTCAGATTGCGACTCTGCCCTTTACCGCTGTGTCACCTCTCTAGCCTCAGTTTCCTGCCATCTATACTGTGGTGACAATAATAGCACTGGCCATGTGGAGTCCTTGTCAAGGTTCGGTGAGATCCTGTGCACAAGGACCCAACAGTGCCAGGCACAAAGTTATGCACAATGAGTATTGTTGTCAACTGTGGCTCCATGGACACTGTTATTGTGAATACTTGTTACTAGCAGGGGCTTTGCCACTTTTTGTCCACTCTGGTGTTGGGGAGTTGGTGTGCTGGCTACTCTTTTCTGTTCTGCCACATGTACCATTACTCTTTGATGACAGCTCCCCATGTCTCAGTCAGATGTCCCAACAGAAGATCTGATTGGCTCTGCCAGGTGTTATCTAGTTTTGGGCAGCACTACTGGGCACACGGGGCCCTAGTGTTCACACTGGCCCACCTTTTTGGTCTCTTTGCAGCCTATGAATTACCCCCTTGTTTGGTGGATTATGGCCAGAACAATCTATAACTAAGAATCCCCTCAGACTCTGGGCAGAAAGGCATCTTGCAGAGCCGTTCCAATGTGACACCTCTAGAGTATCACCCTAGAATATCACCTTGGGAAGGCTCTTCAAGATGCCTTGTCAACCATGGTGGACCCTGTTAACCATTGTGGGCTAGCCAGGGTTTTATGGAGATACCTGTGCTCTGCTAGTGAGGGCCCTAACCCATCTCACCCCATGTGGATCCCTCCCTGATTCTGCTGGGATTCCTTCTCACTTTTCCTCTCACATGTTCTCAGCCTTGAGCAACAATGAGATGTCTGTATTGGAAGCTAGAAATGTTGAGTTTTGAAGCAAATTCTTTGGGGAGGAGAGTCCCCTCATAGCAATGCCTCTGGAGTAAGGGGATAAAGACAGAAGGATGGCTGACAGGTTCCCTAGGGAACCCCAGTTCTCTTAACTGAGTGGTTTTCCCCAAGATGGCCCCTCCCTCACGGGAGTAAACGGGGTGCCTGGCATAGCTGGAGAAGTCTGCTGGTTCTCCCACTGACTAGTGAGGGAGCAGAGAGGGCAGCTGTGCACAGGTTTCTGGACTGGTCTCTTGGAGAACCTTTTGGAGGCTGCCTCTGGAAGATTCACTCCTAGGCTCTCAGAAGATCTGAGGTAGGCTGTTAGCTGAAGCTCCAGAATCCCCTTTCTTTTATTTCTTCAGCAAAGTCCCAGCCTGTTGACCTTTGGGTCCCGGTGCTGAGCCCAGCTCTAGATTTATCTACCCCGCTGGGGCCAAATGCCTGACTTGTTAGCCATGCCGAATGGTTTTATTTGTTTCTGTTGTGCATTTTTATCATTTTTGTTCATGTGTCTGGAGGCTTTCCTTAGAAAATGATGGATGCGTTTTCATAAATCAAAACATAAATGAGAAAGTATATAAAGGCAAAAAATAGACCCAAGCCTGGAATTTGCCACTAGGAGCTGCTAGCTATTTCCCAGGGAGAATGTACTTTTTGATTTTACAATGTCAGATCCTGACTTATTTCACAGAGTACAATTTTCAGAGCACTTCCTAATACTACTGGCCACAGTAATAATGATGACAATCTCAACCGTGCCTGGTAGGGTGCTGAATGCTTTTGATACATTATCACACTTAATTCTTACAACAGTCTGAGGAGCCATGTTCTTTCACTATCCCCATTGTAAAGATGAGTAAAGAGAGGTCCAAATGATTTTGTTACTTAACCAAGTTCCCATCTTTGGTAAAAAATGGGATTAAAATGCAGATTTCTCATGTTCTCAATGGATGAATACCTCGGACTCCCTTTTCAGTGCTTGCCGGAGGTGTGTAAGGGTTCTGGGTTGTGGCTTCTCCTGCTAGCTCTGCTGGAAAGCAGGTGGCTGGGAGTGGTAGGGGCAGCTTTTAGTTGGAGGGGCTCATGAGACTCTGTCCTCATCAGCTCTGTTCACAGAGTGCCCCTGAGCAGAACACCAGCCTTGCTGGGCGGCACATTAGCTCAGTGTCCCATGACTGTCTCACCACGATGCCTTAGACAACGTCGCTATCACCACTAGCAGGAACCTGCCCCCTCCACTCTGCCACTTTCCTGTTTCATCACCCTTGAGCTATGGTTCCCTCTTCCAGAGGGTGTCCTGTAGGACCTAGCCACAGGGTAGGAGTCTGACACAAACCAGAAGGCAACTGGTGAGAATTCCACATGCTTCCTTTATTAGTCACAAATCCACTGGTTGTACGTGGTAGATCTTTCACTGGGACCAGTTTAAGAAGAAAGGAGGGCTGGGTGTTTATTGATTCATGTGATCAGAGCGTAAAATGTTTTTTCCTTTTTTTTTTCTTTCCTCTTAGGGAAAATCCTAGTTTCCCTGTTCAGTCCCATGCCAATCCTTGGGCCAATCAGAGGGATGGGGAAACTGTCCTTTTCAGTTCATGAGCCCTCTTCTCTGGCAGAAGGATGGGTAACTGATTTTTTTGTGCTAGAACCACAAAATCAGAGTTGGGGGCAAGATGCTCACAAAAGAGGAGGCTGCTGTTCTTGTAGACAGTTTGGTAAATGTCTAGGACATTTTCTATTGCTTTTCTTCTATTCTATGCCTCCCTTCTTTGT